>NC_050203.1:84654719-84919719 GCF_013141755.1 Anopheles stephensi | reverse complement strand
AAGCATAACATTTTATGCGTGTTGTACTCAGTGTGGCGCAAGTAACGAACATTCGAAACAATAGCTAATAAATGTGCACAAGGCACCCAAAAAAAACGATCATTATAGTAGAACATTTATCGGATCGAGGCCGCGGGTGAACGGCAGAGTGAGCGAGTTTTAATGTAAGCGAATGCGAACCTTAATGTAACGGCAACACGCAGACACATATAGTGGCTAAATAGCAGAGAGGGACAGAGATGAAGAGGAAAAACAGGACACCTGGTAAACCCGTAAATAAAAGAGTGTGTGTTAAACATTATAAATTCGAAAATAAAACAAAACTACACGAAACCTTACCAATTGACGATGATGATGTAGTAGATGATGAGGACGATCAGTACGTTGAAAAAATGGAACATGACAGGGGGAAGGAAGGCCACACAAAAGCCACAGGATTAAGATAAACGTCCAAAATAGCTCTCTGTCCGCGCGACAGACACACACACACGACAAGGCAATGCGTGCGAGCGGGCGGGCCGGGCGGGCGAGCAATTGCCCCAACCAACCAGAGCCCGGAAGATATTATGGAAATACAAGAATATGACTATGTTTATATGTATTCTTTTGCAAACACTTATTTTATTATCCCACCACTCTTATCTCCTTCCGCCGTTCGTTTTGTTCGTTCGTGTTTTGGTTTTTGTCCTTTTTTCTCTTGTTTTCGCGCCGTGATTTGTTTGTTTGGGTCGGTTTTTTGTTTCATTCTGTTGATTATGTTCGCCTCTCGTGTTGTTCGTTCATTGTTCTAATTTTTGAAGTCCTTGTGTTCCCTTCTTCTCTTTCTTTTTCGTCTTCTTTTACTGTGTGTGTTTTTGTTTTGTCTACTAGCCTACACTTTCTTCAACTTTACTTGTCGTCTTTCGTGTGTTGTTGTTTCCCTTTTTATTTTTCCTTATCTTATACATCTGGGTATATAATTATATCTTTTTTCAGTGATTCTGCAGCAATCTACAACCTTTTTTATGTGTGTGTGTGTGTGTGTTTTTAAGAGTAGATAGTAGTTTTCTTATGGTTTATCTTAAGTTTTAGTTTACATTTTTTCAACATCAGAGGTCTTTGGAATCTTGGGAAACAATGCCCACAATCCCAAGACGAAGAAGCCTTACGAATAGTTCCCGTTAGATATAAGAATATGTTTTTAATAAGTACATCTGACCGTGATTACGGAAGAAAAAAACAATCTCTATAGTAAATACTAATTCGTTCCTTTTTCTTCTACATTTTTCTCTTGCATGCGAATTCCGCGAACGTTGGAAAAAACGTGTTTGGATAGGTTTGGAGCGTGGCTGGAAGGTAGCGGACACCGAATCCTCCTCCATCCTCTCGACGATGCCGGCCATCATGGAAACGTCCGGCATCAGCGTAAACAGCATGATGGACGGGGCCCTGTTCTCCGGTCATCTCGACGACGCCGAAGAGGCGCGGGAAAACGACGAAGAGCTGGAAGCGCTGGAACGTATGGTGGAGCTACGTCGCTTTAGCCGGGCGGATTACACACCGCCAACCGTTGCGCCGAACGACCACCGGGAGGAGTTGCTCGAAAACAATCCATCCGGAAATGGTTCTCCAGCAGCAGCATATCATCATCAACAGCAGCAGTACGGTGGGCGTCCGGTGGGGACGGACGAGAGTGCGGTGGATCCTGCCGCGGCGAACCCGATTTCAACCAACTCTACTTCCACCGGTGGCAGCGTCCCAGATGATGCCGAACCAACTCAACCTTCTAGTGAAATGTCCGTACCGTATGAGGCTACCGATAATGAGTATAATGATTAAGCAGTTCGATCCGATTTCGAGTGTAGTACAAACACACATTCTTGCGCTATCTTGTAACGACTCTGCACTGTGTACAATGTCCGCGGGTTGGGTTCAAAGCTAGGACACGCAGGACACGCACTTGCCTATTACCTGCGATGGGTAACTTAAGTCACAAAGTTAGTCAGGCCGGTTAGGCAAGGCAGAGAGACCGCAAAAGTTGCTCGTGGGCCTACCACTAAAAAGGGCACTATTTTCTTATTTTCTCTCCACCAAGCACCAGCGGCAGTGTGGTGAACGTTTCTTCTTTAGTATATCTTTTCCGTTTTTTTGTTACTTTGTTTGTATTTTCTAGCATTTTCTTCTGCACGGATGATAAGAATTAGAAAGAAAGCAAAACGAAACCGCAAACGGTGACCCGAAAAAGATGGTTCTAAACCGCAAAGCGAAAATCCCGGATCAAAAGCCCCGTATTCTATCCTACACAAGAACAGCAACAGCGCAGTATGAAAATTGAAACACAAACTGGCTGGCTGGCTAAATTTATAAACCACAATCGTAAGCTATCGTTTGTAGATATGTGCTGCTGCGTACCGTTTGGGCCGTACGTTGGTACGATAATAAACCTGTAAGGCTCCAACTCCACCTCAAAACAAAGCAGACGAAAAAAATAATACACACGCAGTATCGAAGCAGACAACCATCCCGAACCCCCGAGCAACCGAATCAATGTAGAGGAAGTAGGAGAAAACGCAAGTATTTAACTTAATCTCTTCAACTAACCATAGAGTCCCCGGCAGCGGAACAGAAAATTGGTCCGTTTTGTAGGCCCCCCCACCCCGGCTGGAACTCCTCACCGGGAGTATTTGTATCGCAAGCATGGAAATCACGATCGGACCAGGGTTTAAGTTGTGAAAAAATCGCATTTAAAAACTAATTCTGCTTTTGGCGTACGAATGCTACCTAATTGTGCGCCAAGTTTTGAAACAAACAATCCAGCGTAGCTGCTACGAAGGGTAGCAAACAGCTGATGTAGCTGATGTAGGAATGTATGCAGTGTTTCCCAGGTCATAAAGCAAATGTCCACTTGTTTAAAACGCTGCGAAATGTTTGGCGGGACTATACACATCCACAGTCAGTCCCATTATGAGCGTCACTGTCCATCAAACTGACGAATGATCTGGATCCGATGGAGGATGGTCATGTCACGAAAATGACACCAGGACTTCTGGGACGAGATGAGATCTCCAACTCAGTGCTTTGTTTTAAACCTGTGGCCACTTGTTGCGTGACCTGGAAAGAAACACCTGTCTACGCCACAACACAGTCAGCCAGGACATCCTTTCACCCGTCCTGACGTGGATGGTACGAGACATGGTGTATGTATGCGAGTGCAAATGTGAGTGTGTGTGTGTGTGCGTTGTAGTAAGTGTACAGAGACAAACACGGCATGAATGTGGGGAGAGGGAGGAGGTTGTCATTGAACACGTGCTAAAGTAGAAATGTATCGAGGAAGTGGTGTGCGTGTGTGTGCGTGTGTTTAGTGTGCTAAGAAAGTAAGAAGAAGCAAAGCATGTGGGGTTCCACGCAGAGCCTCCTACGTGGGGCTCTCCCAGGGCTGAAACGAACTGAACGCTGGAGGAACGATTGGACACGATGTGATAAACTCTATTTGTACTAAACCATTTAATGCTAACTTCATGTAGATCGCGCGTAGAACCATACTGCTAGAACCTGCTGTACGAGAGGCATAGAAAGAAAATGGCGAAGCAATGTTCGCTCCTTTTTGTACTATTCCGACCCTTTTTTAAAAATGGCGTCCGGGAAAGGATAATGGATGTACATACATATGGAATGGCAGGTTAAAAAATAGAGGAATGTCAGGCGTATACATAAATTTTAAAAACACGCGCAATGTCGTCGGAGGGATAGAAAGCTCGCCGCAGGCTCAACTAGTTGAAAGCCGTTATCCGAAATCCGTGTGAAGTATGATTCATTTCCCAGGAGCATGCGTTACCTTGACCAGCAGTAGTGAGCGCATTTACCATAATTACTTCTACCGCTTGTTTGCCCTAGAGAGCTGGACCGCCAAACTAGACCCCGAGCCTGGGTCCTGGGTGTGAGTTTTGATCCTTTATACCACCACGCCACACCAGGTTTAGAGCCGAATCGATGCTGATGGTGTGCAGTATGAGTTCATCCCTTGCGAACGTTTCTGATCTCTTGACGATGCTTCCAACAACAACCATTGCGTGTTGATTTTTTTACTTCTGCTTACCATTTAAAACGCCCTGTAGCACACCATCAGCGGGTAGGCTTCAATGTGCGAAGAAAATGTGAGGTTAACCGCTTCTAAGTATATGCGCGAACATACAAAAGGCTATCGCTTTCAGTGGACTAAGTGGAACACACACATTGGTAAGTGGGGTTAGAAAATAGGAATTAGGCTGTAAGCTCTATGTACACAGGTGTAGAACGGGGAAGTGGGGATTTAAAATCTCCGCCGTAATACTTAAATTAAAACGAAGACGGAACAAGAGTACTCTGCTCGGAGTGCGATCGTGATCGATGACACACACACACACTGTACCTTTAGGATCATCTAATCTTAAGGTGGGAGGTATATGGAGGCGAGAGTTGCACACCCTAGACGTTTGATCCCGCGTAAGCATATTGTCGTGAGCCCCTCGGAAGCTGCTGCTGAGTGTGTCCTGATATGCTAGACTAAAATGATTTGATTGCACTACGGTACGTTCGTTGCTACCGAGGGACAATTAAATAAAACTCTACCAATGCGTGATACTACAACAAAAAAAAAACTACTAAATGAAACGTGTGACGAGGATGAGAAGCGAAATCGGCAGTAGTGTAATGATGATAAAACTGGGATCGTAACCATATTACTATCTACTCCTCCTCGCACGGTGTGGTAACTCACCGTGCGGAACGACACGCGCCACGCAACTGTAATCAATTCTATTCAAAACTATAGACATTTAAATTGTACTTTAAAAACCGATACGTCAGCTTGCTTTTCGAAGTGCTATAAAGAGAGAGGACAAAGAGCGAAACAAACCGCGGACGGGCGGATAAAATTTTTCCAACCCTGTCGAAACAACCGTAAGAGAGTGGAAGTGCAAACGAATGGGATTTGAGATGGGGAAAATGCAACGCTTCCATCCTTTAGGGAGAAAGAACGAGCGTTTGGTCAAACATCGATACCGTGGGGACGTGTTGGCGTAGGTCAGTAATAAATTGTGTGAGGCAAAGGAGGAACGATCTGGTATTGCAAGCATAGAGGGAGGAGGAAAAATAATAAAAATGCCCAATACACGGGGCAATTAACGCTACACAACATTCGGCCATGAATGTTTGGAGGATGCATGTAGGTCGGAATTTGGCGGGGAGTTTTAATGCTTTTGCCTCGAGACAACAACATAGCGCGGGTTAAATGACTGTGTCCTTAGAAGATTCAACACGAAAGCACGCAGAAGAACAGCGCAATGGAAAGAAAAATATAAAAAAGGATTGTTGAGGTAAGTACAGTAGGTAATTGGCTCGCTAACCCGATTACAGCACATACGTTTTAACGCTGTATTCCTCCTTCATTTTCCTGGGGTATTCGCATCAGATAACCAGATCAGATCACGATCACTTAGCGCTGCTCCTTCGTCTATGACATCTTGTCTAAAAAGCCAAGGAGCACAAGGGGACTCGGTTGTCGGGGCCTAGTCCAATAAGTGTCGTCGGTTAAAATATCTGGTCTAGGGGCCTCGTCCAATGAGTCTCGTATAAGGGGCCTTGTTCATGAGGACCACATCTCTAGAGTATGGAGCCTCGTTCAAGAGAGGATCTCGTCTCTCGAGTATAGGATCTCGTCCAAGAATTCTAGCGTAAGTTGTCTCGGCCTAGGGTACCTCTGTTTGAGCTCTAAGTCCACTATGGGCTTGTCCAACGAACCTCGTCAGAGATGCCTTGTCTGATTAACGTAGACCAATGGCTGGCAGCTCGTCCAAAGTGTCTCGCCCACCAACAAATTTTGCCCAAGAAGACTAAGTTTTTTATCAATACGTGGCACAGGTCTTTCCAATTATTCCACTGTTTTCAATAATGTAACTATTTAACAGCTATGCAACTTAATCTCCACGTTTTTTAAGTTCTAGAAAAAATCTATCCAACAAATTCAATGCGAAATATGCTCACCCGGTTCAAATCCCACCTTCAAATTTGCCAGTAAGTTGTCGCTCCGTCAATATAAACGGCACGCACGCACACCAACGCACACACCGACTTTGACAGCAGATTATAAACAAAGTGTGTGAGAGATGGTGTGGAGAATGTGCACGTAAAATGGAAATGAAATAAGGGTCTCGAGCTCGTTACGCTATCAAATAAACGGTGTTTAGCGATAAAAAGCCGTCCCAGTGGTCATCGGCAAGCCGGCGCTGGCTCTGGTGAACTTATTTTCCCGGAAAAGTTCGGAAAAACTGAACGCCAACGCCATCCCCACGAGGGCATACTCGGTGGTGTAGTGATTTCGTAATGAAGAACAACAACAACAACAGCAGCAGCAGCAGCAACAACAGAAGTCACCACAAGAACATAACAACCAAAGCATAGCGTGGAAAATACTTGGCGGGGGAGTTCCCAGCATAGCAAGCATAGACCCAGCCTGCACGGTCGTTGCCGTCTCCCACGGCACGCTTTACCGCACCAGTTACAAATAGACCGGGCCGACCGGGGATGATGTGCAGCAGCGCAGCAGTGTGGCCTTAGTTTTATTACTTTTCCTCTTGTTTTTCGTGGGTGATAATTTCTGCACCACCAGCAGCAGTTTGCACGGGCCAGTGGTGTGGTGCATACATAATTCGATCGAAGAAAAGGGTTATAGCATAAACCGGTGCAAACAGCACACCAGTCAGAGTAGCAGGCGTTGCGTTCCGAGATCGTCATCACCATCATCCCCCCTAGCTAGGGGTTTTCTTTTTTTTCGGTCCGTCGGTGGGAAAAGTAACTGTATTTCGGGCGCAAAGCAACGCATGCTTTTGCTGTGTGCACTCTGCTAGAGGTAAACGCAACGGAACCCACATCTGCCAAACAACCCTCAAGGTAGCACACGTACAGAGGAGTCACCCCAAACTGTGATTTTTTTATTTTTATTATTCGCTAATCGATTGTGCAAGATTGCGTTAGTGCGCGCGTGTAGTGAGGAAGGTTGTGTGTGCGTGTGTGTGTGTACCACGCGCGACGCAGGTGACGAAATTGGCAGCAGGATACATTCAAGGAACTGCCGCAACGCTTCCGGTTCCGGTCAATGTTGCCAAAAACGGGCGTGAGGAAGGAGTAATAATTAAGCAAAACACACGCGGCCGCAGTAGCGAACGATGGTTGCCTGGATGGTGTCCCACAAGCGGCACGTCCGGATACTGCTGGTAGGCGATCAGGGTGTCGGCAAGACGTCCCTCATCCTTTCCCTCGTTAGCGAAGAGTTCCCGGAGGATGTACCGCTGAAGGCGGAAGAAATCACCATACCGGCGGATGTGACGCCCGAACAGGTTCCCACCAACATAGTCGACTATTCTGGTAAGTGGTAAATCGCGAGCGTGCGTGTGTGTGTGTGTATGCCCCGGGTGGAATGGCGCTTAATCATCGCTGCCGGTGAACCAATTTTAGCGGCCGAACAAACGGATGAAGCACTCGCAGAAGAAATTCGCAAGGCACACGTCGTCTGCATCGTTTACTCGGTGGACAGTGAGGAAACGCTGGATGGCATCACCGAACGATGGCTACCGATGGTGCAAAAGTGTTCCGAGATGGAGCGGAAGCCGGTGGTGCTCGTAGGCAACAAGATCGACCTGGTCGATTATTCTACTATCGATGTAAGCGATTTGCCTCCACAGTTTATTCGACGGGATTAATAAATGCGTTTTTTTGTTTCACCCCTTTCTAGCACGTCCTAACAATCATGGAAGATTACCCGGAAGTCGAGAGTTGTGTGGAATGTTCCGCCAAAACGCTGCACAACATTTCCGAGATGTTTTACTACGCGCAGAAGGCAGTTCTGCATCCAACCGCACCGCTGTACATAATGGAAGAGCAAGATGTGAGTGACCGTCTTCATAGAAAAGGGGATTTTTGTTAACTTTTCGCTTCCTTCAATGCCTCCCCGCAGCTAACCGAAGCTTGTAAAAAGGCACTCGTACGTATCTTCAAAGTGTGCGACATCGACGGCGATGGGCTGCTGAATGACTACGAGCTAAATCACTTCCAGCGCCGCTGCTTCAATGCACCGCTCCAGCCGCAGGTGCTGGACGAGGTGAAGGCGGTGCTCATGAAGAACACACCGGACGGCATCCGGGACGATTCGGTCACGCTCAGCGGCTTTCTCTTCCTGCACTGTCTGTTCATACAACGCGGCCGGAACGAAACGACCTGGGCCGTACTGCGCCGGTTCGGGTACAACGAAAGCCTAACGATGAGCGACGAATACTTACACCCGCCGGTAAAGATCCCTCCGGGCAGCAGCACCGAACTGTCGCACCGTGGCCAACAGTTTCTGGTGTCGCTGTTCGAGCGTAGCGATCGCGACGGTGACGGCGCACTGTCACCGGTCGAGTTCCAGAAGCTGTTCAGCGCCTGCCCCAGCCCACCGTTCTCCACCGACATCAAGCGCACGATACCGACGAACGAGAACGGGTGGCCCACGCTGCACGGCTGGCTTTGTCGCTGGAGCCTTATGACGCTGGTCGATGTGAACAAAACGCTCGAATACCTTGCCTATCTGGGTTTTAACGTGCACGAGAACGAATCACAGCTGGCGGCGATTCACGTCACGCGCGAACGGCGGATCGATCTGGCGAAAAAGCAAAACAGTCGCACCGTGTACATGTGCCACGTGATCGGTGCGAAGGAAGCGGCCAAAACGACCTTCTGCCGTGCGTTCCTAGCGCAGGACATGAAGCGGCTTACCGAGCGGGACATTCGCCACAGCAATCGGTACGCGATCAACACGGTGCAGGTGTACGGGCAGGAGAAGTATCTGGTGCTGCGGGACGTCGATGCGCGGCTCGTGCTGGATCCGCTGCAGCCGAGCGAGGTGAACTGTGACGTTGCGTGTCTGGTGTACGACGTCGGCAACCCGAAATCGTTCGAGTACATCGCCCGGATATACATCAAGTACTTTGCGGAGAGCAAGATTCCGGTGCTGATCGTCGGCACCAAGGCGGACCTGGAGGAGGTCCGGCAGGACTATCTGCTGCAGCCGCCCGACTTTTGCCACAAGTACAAACTGCTGCAGCCCCAGTTCTTTAGCGTGAAGCACAACAAGAAAGACATCTACACCAAGCTGGCAACGATGGCGGCTTTTCCGTGAGTATCCGTTGGCCTCCGTTCCGGGGGAGGGATGATGAGAAACCCCACCGTGTCGACACACACACACACACCAAAAACAATTCCCTTTCTTTGCCGGGATGTTTTCAAATCCTGGACAAGCAGTGAACATATTCTAGTAGAGCCCAAACTACTAACAGGTGAACTTGGATGCGTAAATTCCAATTCAATCTTTAAACCTCTCCACATGAACACGAACCCTTTTTTTGATCCACTATAAATAGGAAAAAACCTTCTAAATTTAATTAATTTCCTCTTTTATCTTCCCTTTCCTCTTATCCACTACACTGTGTAAATGTAATGCTACCGTAACTCAGTCGATTTCAAGCAGCGTGGATACTGTTTTATAAGCATAGATTGGTACAACTGTGGGAAACAACGTAAGTTTGGTCGTTTTTCTTCTTTTTTTTTGCTGTACAAAGCTGTTGCTCATGTGTATATGTAATAACAGTAACAATTAGATTATGATTTTGCTAACAATTATGTGTAGAATCTAGTAGCAGAGTTTAACAACTTTTCGTTTTAGTTTTACTACTAACCGTAACACGCTTTAAAACTTAACTCACTCACTCACAGTAGTACAGTAGTGGTTGGATAAAGCATTAGGACTAGCTTACTTACTTATCAGACGTTACAACCGCCGTCGTCTGCCAATCCATTATCCCGGCCGTTCTGGCGGACGCCCCAACGCCATCGCTCCATCTCAATTTGGGCCTTCCACGCCTCGCTCTGTCCGTGTGGACGGCCTAAAAGGGCTTTACGGGCTGGGTCTTCCGGTGTCATTCTCATGACATGACCAGCCCACCGAAGCTCGGCGAGTCTAATTCGCTGCACGATGGTATCCATTGTCCTTCCACACACATTCGGGGCCAAAAATCCTTCTGAGCATCTTCCTCTCGAACGCGGCTCGAAGAGGGCTTCATCAGTTATAGACAGAGTCCATGTCTCAGTGCCGTATGTGAGTGCTGGGACTATAAATGTTCGGAACAGTCCCCGCTTCGTCCGTCGCGACAGGTATTTAGAGTGGAGATGTTTCCAGCCAGCACCCGTGCGCGTAACTCAACATCAATGCTGTTGTCGGTTGGCTGACTTTTGACCCCAGATAGGTGAAGTTTTGGACGACTTCGAAGGTGCGGTCACCTATCTGTACATCACCCCGTGCGTAAATCAGTGTTTGTTAGCAGGGCTGCTGGTGGTGCCAGCCATGATTTTGGTTTTCCCCTCGTTAATCTTCAACCCGAGGTTCTGTGCCGCACGCTCGACCCTATGGTAAGCTTCTGCTACATAGGAGAGCCTCAAACCAATGATGTCTATGTCATCAGCGTATGCCAGAACTCTGGATTGACTTATAGAAGATGGTCCCCGAAGTTTCCACCTCCGACTCGCGGATGGCTCTCTCTAGCGCCAGGTTTAAAAGGAGACAGGCGAGCCCATCTCCCTGGCGCAGGCCCTTGGTGGTAGCAAAGGGCCCTGAGAGTTTTCCATCCACCTTCACCTGGCATGTGATGTTGGCCATTGTAATTCGTACAAGCCTGGTAAGCTTGGCCGGGATTCCAAAAGAGCTCGTTGCGTAGTACACTTTTACCCTGGCTATGCTGTCATAGGCGGCTTTGAAATCAATGAAGAGATGGTAGGAGTGGAGCTGTTGCTCCGCCATCTTCAGCCAAGATTTACCGCATCGTGAAGATCTGGTCGGTGGTTGATTTTCCATTTCGGAATCCTCTCTGATAGTTGCCAACTATCTCTTCGACGAATGGGACAAGTCGATCTTGTAATATTAGGGAGAAGATCTTGCAGGCGGTATTCAACACCGTAATACCCCTGTAGTTGCTGCACTCTAGCCTATCTCCCTTCTTGTATATGGGATAGATGATGCCAAGATTCCAATCACAAGGCATCGATTCGCTATCCCATACCTCAGTAATAATTTGATGAATTTCCTGTTCGAGTGCTGCACCACCGTTTTTGATCAGTTCGGCTACTATCCCGTCGGTGCCTGGTGCCTTGTTGTTCTTGAGCCGACGGATGGCCATTTGTGTTTCATCAATGCTAGGTGGCAGTAGTATGATATCATCTGCTAGTGGAGCCTCTAGCTGTTCGTTCGTTTGTTCAACAAAGTACTGAGAGCCCATTGCGAGAGGACCTCTGGCTGGTAACTGACCAGATCCCCATCCTTATTCAGACAGCAGCTCCCCTTAAGGTCTAAATTTATTTCGGCGACCTGCTATGTCCTGGTAAAACTTTCTTCCTGGTCCGTAACGCACTCTGATTTCTTGAAGTTCCCGCACCCGCTGCTCTTCCCAAAGTTGTTAGTTTGGTGCGGTGCACTCTTTTCTCCTCTCTCCTGAGCCGTGAGTTATTCCTCTGCGCATGCCCGCGTTCTATGCCGCTGCTGCATTATAGTCTACATTCTTCATCGAACCAGCCAAATCTGGTGGACGGAATTAGCATTAGCATTAGGCATTAGGACTAGCTTACAGTAATATGTTGGAAGTTTTTGGTTTAAGTCATAGCAATTGCAGTATGTGTTGGGAAGTCCTGATACTTCAAGCGGTAGAGGACACGTCTTGGTCGTAACATCACTATGAAGACGACTGTTTAAATAGTCCCTGATCGTCCAAAGCTGGTGGGCCGTCCGGTGGCCGAAGCGATAGTAGAGCCGGTCTTCACACGGCAGGACCCGGTGGTCAAATCCCATCCAGACCGCCGCCTTCGCCTACCCAATCGTAGGACTGGACTGACTTTGACTATCTACGGGTAAGATCAAGTCACAGAAAGCCAGAAATATGGCAGGCCGAAACCTCTCGAGGTTGTAGTGTGCCAATTAAGAAGACGAAGAAGATCATCCAAAGCCTAGACAAGTAAGTGTTTTTTTTTGGACACTTGACGTTGGTCTTCACCGGCCCCCAGCCCCAGTACACTGTTTGGGGATACCTCTTCTGACATGCATAACCAAACATTGGCTCTTTTTCCTCTTTGTCTTGGCCGAACGACCTCTTAGACCATGCCTGCCATTTCAGGTTTACTAGACTTATTGATACCAACGCAACTGGATAATCACTATGAGGGAAACTGCCTTGTGCAGAGCCTAAATGTTGGCTCTTATAAACTGAGTGTCTGACTAGCAGTTCTCGCAGTACAAATGGCCATATTTTCCAAAAAATTGCTTCATCTAAGGAAATCAGTTGTCCAAGAAATGCCTTGTCCTTCAAGGGTCCTCGAAGTCAAAGTTACTTTTTCGTCTGAATCTTCTGAACCAAGAGACCCAAGTCTTGGCTATTTTATCATCAGTTAAAAGTAAAAAAAGCGTTTAAAAAAAGAGAAAAATAGCCTCGTTTACTAAGTTTGTAAAATAATTTGAGGAGTGGACTAACCGTTAACCGCCTGACTAACTCCACATTCTGCATGTACTATTGCCTCCTTCGGTTTTGTTCCGGATTAAGATTCCGGCAATAAGACTATACTAAACCCTAACACCTGTCTCATTGCATCACTCTCTTGTTTTGCAGCCATCTGAAGCAATTCGGGCTTATGTCGAGCGATCCGCTGCTCTGGTGGAAGGCTGGTCTCGGCCTAGCAGCGGCAACGATTGTCGGCTTTTTCGTCGTGAAAGCGTTCCACGGTCCTGGTTCGACTGCAACACGATGAGGAGCGCAATGGGCGCGGACCGCACTCTCATCCCACAACTGTGTACATACATACGAATGTTCTCGCGTACAGACGGACGGAAGAACAGAACAAACAACCAAGAAAGGTACACTTAACACTTAAGCTCTATATACATAAACGTAGCAACTCCAGTTTGCACGGGGCAAAACACACAAACACACGAGCAATAAGCGATCGTTGTTGTGGTTTGTGAGTGGCTCTGCTACGCGCCAAATAGAATTACTTGTGTTTGCGAGCGGGAAAAGTAGTGCTTTTAGAAGCCAGTTTCATCAGCCGTTTGGCGATAAGGATAAAGGTAGTAAATGCAAACAAAAAGTATTGACTGGAACTTTGGACAAAATCTTCCACCCAAAAATCATCCCCCTTTCACATTTCGATTGAGTTGAGTGAATTTCCATTATGAAAACTGCTGTTGCAGCCCGTCTTCAGTCTTCGTCTTCAGCGCAGTCTGTGAAGCATGTACGTAATATATAGTAATTTACCCAGTGTACACCGAGAGAAGCTTTGTTCTGCTAGTAGAAAGTTGTGTTGTTTGCCTCGAAAAGGGACTACAACATTAGACACTAACCATACCGTAGTCAGTAGTTGCATGATGGCGGCGGCAGCAGCTACAACAGCAATTATTGTTTGAAAACGGTGAGACAAAACGAAGAGCCGACATTAAACTTAACATTCGTATAGAAATTCACACCGTTTCTACCGGCAGGTAATGGAAAGAAAATCGATTTACATTCTATACAACATTGACGTGTTTTATTCGGCAAACATTATCTAATATATGTTTTCGGGCTTTACCATTCCGTCGGTACCGTTCCGAGTACCATCATCATCCTTAACCGACAGCCACGATTAGAGGATGACGTTGACCAAAGTTGCTAACATTTTTCGTAAAAAAAAGGAAAACAAACAAAAATTGAAAAATATACCCAACACACACACACACGCACACACACGTTAATCGTCATGCTTCGGTCTGTTGATCGTTTGAGCGAGCGTGATTTTCCATCATTCTCGGCCGTTAACGGTCGGAAAGTGTAGTCAAACTGTTGCACATCGTTGTTACAAAATTCGCTGCAGCTTCGACTGCGTATCGCGGAACACATCGATCAGGGGCTGCGTGTCCGGTTTGGTGTAGAGGATGTTGAGCGCGGCCGAGATGAGGTCCTGCGATTTGGACATCACCTTTCGGCGATCCTTGAACGGGATCAGCTTCGGTTGGTTCACGATCAGCGATAGGAGGCCGGCGGTCGATCGAATCAGATACAGCTCATCGTTCTCCGTCACCCAGATGCGTTCGTTCATCGAGACGAGGCTGGGGGAAGGGGGGGGAAAATTGAAAAGAAAAGTCAATACATATGCTGCAACCAGGACAAAGGCCAGCTAGTAAGTTACCGGGAGTAAATGTTCAGCAGCTCCTCGATGTCCAGGTTCATCTCGATCAACGCATCCGGTACGGGCGAGCTGTGCATCCCCAGCCGGAAGCAACGGATCTCCACCTCGCGCACAATGAACGCGAGCGGAAAACAGCACCCGGAGCTATCGTACTCCAGCGCCAAACTTTTCACCTTCGCCAGCAACCGCCGACAGCGCTCGGCACAGCTGTCGCGCCCCTGCAGCTCCCGGTCGAGAATGTGCGTCCACACGGACTCGATCAGCAGTGGATCGTTATGGTGCGAGCAGTTCAGTATCGTCAGCTTACACTCCCACAGCTCGTACTGTTCGGCAAAGTCAGAGTAGAGCTGCGTCAGGTTGTAGAGGTTGGAATCGAGCAGCTTCAGCGCATCGTACCGTTCGTCGGTGTGGTGCGTCAGCAGGGCAAGTGCATCGTACACCTGGCGCTGGATTTGTGCCACCTCGAGCTTATCCTCCAGATCCTTCAGCAGCACGCCGTTGTGCGCGGAAAAGCCAACCGACTCGGAGCGCATGCACATCACCGCCCGGGCAAGATACTCGATGCGCTGCTGCAGGTTAATGCTGTCGCTGGCCACGTTGGCGAGCTTGTCAAGAATGCGGGCAGCGGCCGCATGCTGCCCGTTACGCTCGTGGTACTTCCAGAGCAGGTCGGCGAGCACGAGGTTTTCCGGCGTGCGGGCCATCGCCCGGCTCAGGAACACACCGAGCGACGGTTCGGTGATTTCGAGCAGCTCCGCAAACAAATCCTTCGACAGCAACCACTCGTAGAGGGCGATGTGGAGCAGCGGGTCGGTGCTCTGCAGCGCCTGGCCGATGATCTGCAGCACCTCCTGATTGCCGGCCGCACGATCCTGCAGCAGCTCGTCGTCTTCGAGCGATGGGTAGATACTGTCCGGTTTCGGTTGTTGTGCACCACCGCCGCCGCCGTTGCCGCCGCCGCCGCCGCCAGCTCCACCCCCACCGTTCCCACCGGCCGTATCGTACACGTAGTCCAGCATCACCTTCACCTCCTTGTACCAGCTCATCCGGTTCTGGAACGCGACGAACCCTTCCTGATTGTCCATCGCCTCGTTATTGCGGTAGAACAGCAGCCCGGCCTCGTTGGGATCACTTTTCGCCGCACACACGGTGCAAAGCTCGATCACGCCGGTGTAAAAGCCGGCCGAAACAAACTGCTGGCAGAGCGCGCCGAGCGGCAAATTTGGTGCGGCACTCTTGCACAGCTGCAGCGCCGTTCGGAGCCGTTCCTCTTTCTTGTCGCGATCGGTACAGCCGCGGGACAGCAACAGAATTTCCGTTGCCTTGTGCGAAACGGCATCCTCCTGGCGGTACAGCGTTGGGCACACTTCGCGCAGCTTGGACGAAATCGAACCGACGCTTGCATTGTCCGCCAGGTACGAGTTGATGAGCGTCACTATCAGCAGTCCGCAGACGTCGATGCGCGATAGGATGAGATCGCGGAAGGTGCACCCTTGCAGCACGCTTTGCTCCTCCTTAGTTAGCTTCCCGACCAACAGATGGCACTGGTGTTCGCAGATCACCTTCCACAGCCCGATTACTTCGCACGCTTGCTCTTCAAGTGGGGGAAAACGGAATGTTAATTTGACCGATGATAGTGGATCGAAACGACGAAATACTTACTTATTAGCCGCACTAACGCTTCGAGTGATTTCCGCTCCTCGACCAGTGCCTCTTCGGTGCAGTGCTTCTGCGACACGACTGCGGCATTTCCCTGCGGATAGCCGTATCCAGCGCCACCTATGCTGTAGCCTGGCTGGGACGATAGCACACTGCTGCCGAATCCAGCTCCTCGATCGGTGGAGCCGTGTAACAGCCCCGATTGTCCTTGCGAAAATGCCGATCCGAGGCTGCCCACGTTTGGCTTCAGCGACGTCCCATTGCTACGACCGCCGCCACCGGTATAGCCGAGCAGATTGCTCACCGTCACATTCTCCAGGAACCGTCTGATGGCGTACAAATCCTCCAGCAGCACGACGCAATCCTGCTGCGAAATCGTCGAGTAAAGGCGCTCGTCCACGCACGGCTTGCGCCATATGCACCGCAACATCCGGCTCATGTACAGATACAGCCCGGCATGTTTGGCGGAGTAGTGAAACAGCGACGCATCGACCGTTTCGTTGTTGTTGTTTACGTTCGCTGCACCGTACACCGAGGGATGCTGCTGTTGCTGTTGCTGCTGGCGCAGCACGGGAGACACCATGCCGCCACGGCCACCGCTGCCGGGTGTCGAGTACGGTGTGGAAGACGCGAACAACCTGCCACTCGGGCCAAGGAAGTTTGCATTATGATGGTGGTGCTGCTGCTGCACGCTCGAATCCATCGCTCCGTAGCCGCCTCCGCCGGCGATGGGCGAGCTAAACCCTAGCTGCCGGTTGTCGCTTACGATCGGTGCATCAAAGTACGGTTCGCCGCCGTAAAGTATGAACGACTGCGTTGCCCAATCTCCAACCTCCGTACCACGGAACGATTCGCGACAGGCGAGCAGAAGCGCCGTCGCACACGCTTCCGGTTCCGTTTGCTTGCTAAAGTACATCTTGACCGCCTCGTTGTGTGGCCCGTGGCAACCGACGAGCAGTTGCTGAAGGATGTCCACCGATTGCAGGATCGACACGATGTGCACGCCTTGGTTCGTGAGGAGTGCCACCTTGCGGGGATTCTGTGCCTTCCGGAGCGGTGTTGTGATGGAGACGCGATCTTTCCTCATCACGTCAGCGATGGCCCATACCTGCCCGTCCAGTGGCATGTACGTGGTGGACTCGACCAGGTTGTGCTGCGACTGGAACTGCTCCGAGCTGAGACAGGTGAGCAAATCTTGGTCCTGCTGCTGGCGCGATATCATCAGCAACGACCCCTGTATGTAGTGGGCCGAATGGACCAGCTTTGGTTTCGTTAGGAGCAAATTCCCGGTGATGCCGGGTGGGACGCGAACGTGGAGTAGGTACAGTCCCTGTGGTTTACCTTGCGGCGGTTCCGGAAGGTTGGCATTTTGTTGGAATTCTTGGTTAGGTGAAGCACCCAGCTGTTGCTGCGGCGACGGTTGAGACGGTTGCTGTGGCTGATGCGGCTGGTGCTGTTGATGCATTTGTTGTTGCTGCTGCTGCTGCTGTTGTAGTTGAAGCTGCTGTTGTTGCTGCTGGAACAATGATTGCTGTTGCTGCAGCTGCTGCTGCTGCAACAGTTGCTGCTGTTGAATGTAAAATCCGTGCAGATGTAGTGGCACGGTGGAGAAATAGAAGCGCACACCACTCTCCGCTATCGCCACCAGATGCAAACTGGACGAATCGTCCAACGTTAGTGGACAGATGGCGGTGATGGGATGAAACACGGCCGTATCGATCGTGCGTAAAATCATCGATGCGCTCGAGATGATTTCCTTGTACGACAGTCGGGCGATGCGCCTAGTGCTTCCGGCATCCTTGCCCAAATCCCACGCCTCGATCGAACCCTTCGACATGAGCACGTACAGCAGGTTGCGCGTGTTGTCCACCGTAATCTTTTCTACCGAATCCGTTTCACTAAAAATTTTAAATATTCCCGGCACTAGGTGCGACATCAGCCCCTGCGAGTGGTTGATCTTGCGGCACCGCTTTCCGAACCAGTTCGATTCGGCCTGATAGCTCACCTCGTACAGGCAACCGTCCCGCCCGCCGAGAAAAATTCTCCCATCGTCCGTACCCTGCACGCACATGATGGCAACGTTGTCCGTGTTTAGCACGAAGATGGGCGTGTGCATTAGCTGCATCTCCTCACTGTTCTGCCCGGACAGGCTGCGGTTCGGTGTGCCATTGTTTGCGTCTCCGAACGTCACACCGAGGACGACGATTTCGATCGGAGTGGTAAGGATAAGCAGATACTTCACATCCGCTACAAACAGGCCCGGTTTGGGTGTTACTAATCCCACGCTTATAATCACCTGCGAAAGCCCATCAAAGTAGGCAACATCGCGTGCATTTTCGTAGGTCCATATCTAGAAAAACAAAGAAGGATGCACATTATTCCGTTGGTCTGTCTAGTTTGCCGTGCATCAAGAGCCACCACGCTTACGTATAAATCCGTATCGATTGTAAGCCACGCACGACCTATCTCCGGAAACAGGCCCATCATACAGTGGCATTTTATGTCTAGGAAAAAGAAGAAACAAAACAACGTAAATCCGACCGCCGGTTTCCAATATGTGGATGAGAAAACTTACGATTAAAATGTTCCATTATTTCCGACGGTATGGGAACCTTGTTCACCGTGCATAGCTGGTTCAGGTCCTTGAAGCCCATCGACAGATTGCTAAGCTGCTGATAATCGAAATCGCTCAACCCGCTTGCGGTCGGCGTGCCGGCTTGCGTTACCCCCGTCAGCTAGCGCACCGCATGGTAAGAAAAGGTGTGTAATTGAGAAGATAAACATTGCACAACTAGCACAACGCAGCCGATTCCGACAGAAAAGGGATAGAAAGTAATGACCAATTGGGATGCGGTGATCCGTCTCAATTGGCTCAAACTCGTTACCTCCAGTAAACCCGGCACATCCACATCAATCAACCCATGGCGTTCCAGCGTATTGCCGGCAGACTGAAGTGCCTCCAAGGAAACAGTCGGTAGTTGTTCACCCATGGTGGCCGCAAGTGAGCGCCTGTTTGGAGAAATCCTTGCGCGTTCGATTCCGCTGTTTCACCGTTCGCCAACGCACGCACGCCCTGGATGATAGGAATTCCACTTTTTGCTTATTTTTTAGAGAATCCCGCAGCAAACGGCGCTAAAAATTGATTGACGCTTGCGGCCGAAGTAAATAGAGGGAAGGTTGGCTCATTGCCCGCTTGACAGTGACACACGTCGTTGACAGTTTGATGTTTATACGCTGTGGTTCGCGTGTCCGAATGTGAAATATTTGAAATTTCGCTTTTGGACATGAGTGCGCACCGATTTGCACCGTGTTCATGCAATTAAAAAATTTATTAATTATTTAGATTAATTATCAAAGTATTTAACACAATAGCAGAACGTTAAAATAGCGGTGAATAGTGAGGTAAATATTACTGTGAAATATTTCACTGCATCGGTTCAATTGCAACGCCTGCATCCGCGATGACATTTGCGTTGCTTGTTGTGTGTTTTTCCCAAAAGACAAAAAATAGATAAATCGATTAGGCAAAAATTCGCGCAAGTGTATGTTTTCCAATTATCCAACTCGCCAAACGCAAATGCATCGCATCAGTTCAGTGTCGATAACTTAGCGCTGGAAAATAACGGTAGTGCTGGAAAGGTTGTTCGCGACAAAAAATCATGAATTGTGCCGACCCATGGGTGACGCAGGACACTAAAGCTGAATGTGATTCATTGACCACCAACAACGAGACCGCCATTAGCGAACACATTCCGCCAGCAAACGCCACAGTGGAGACAGCCAGCCCCACCACCAACACCATTGTTGCGATCGCTTCTTCGCTGGAGTTTGAAGATAATTTCATCCCCGAGCAGTCACCGCTAAATCCGCGAGAACCGCAAGATAATCGTCTTCCGGACTCGGACAACTATTTAGCAGCATTAGGTAATGGTAACGGCACGACGCGTATTAGAAAAAAGTAGTGCCACCATAGACGACGCTACGCTGATAAGCTCCACTCTCGGGGTGCAAACTACGCTGTGTAGCACCGCCACTATACACCACAACGACGCAGCCTTCTAAACCATTACGATTAGAAGGCACTAAATCTTTTCTTTTCCATTTCGTTCAGAGAAGCGTCTGCATCGGTTGAGAAACAATCCGAACGTGTTGCAGCAGCTGGCCGAACGTCGTGAAGCGTGCATGCAATCGTTGCTCGGTGGCAGCATTACCCTGCGTACGGACGTTGATCTGGAGCTGGAAGAGCCGGTAAACAGTAACGAGCTGCTTCGATTCATTCGCCCCGAGCAAGCCCTTTCGCAGGCGGAAGTTGTGCAACTGGTACAGCACGATCAGCTACAGCTAGAGGCAGACGAGCACGGTGAAGAATTACGCGAAGGTGAGGAGAGCGGTACCGAAAGCTCGACGTCACGCTAACAAAGCGATAGTTGTTGGTAAGTAGTAATCGATTCCGCTTCTAACTCCTGTTTCCGCCTAACCAAATACACACCAAAACCGAACTAACATCCGGGGGGGGATAGGAATACAAAGACCACCCAGCCTGACATATGTTTTTCTTGGCTAGCTTTGATCGCCACTGTTAAAAGTTCAAGTTCCGGATAGAGTACGAGGTGTGTTTGTTTGTACCGCAATCATGTCTTCCACGACGACCCCGACGACCCCGGAGAGTACGACAGCCGTTAATCTCGAGCAGGTGGCTTACTTTCTCGTGACCGGTGCATCGCGCGGTATCGGCGCCAAGATGGCCATCGAGACGGCACGCAAGCTTAAGACCGGTTCGGTCGTCGTACTGCTTGCCCGGTCGGCTTCCGGGCTGGAAAGCACCCGGTCGGAGATACTTGCCGTGAATCCGCACGTTACCGTGGTAACGAGCTCGGTCGATTTGGCAACCGCTTCGAAAGAGGTGCTGAACGAAATACTGGACAAATCGCTTGGCAAGCAACCGGTCGACCGGTTCGGGCTGGCGTGCGTTATCCACAACGTCGGCACGGTGGGCAACATTGGGCGGAAGGCGATCGAGATGGACGATCGGGCCGAGTGGGAACAGTACTTCGGTACGAACGTGTTTACCGTGGCCGTGCTGAACAGTTGCTTGTTGCGCAAATTCCAACCCGTCCCGAGCAAGCTGGTTATCAACATCACCTCGAAGGCGTGCCTGGTGCCGTTCCAGAGCATGACGTACTACTGTGCCGGGAAGGCCGCACGCGAGATGTACTTCCGGGTGCTGGCGGAGGAGGAGGCGGCGGCCGGCGTTACCGTGCTGAACTATTCGCCCGGCCCGGTCGAAACGGACATGACGGTCGACCTGCAGGCCAACTCGAATGCACCGGAAATCCGGGACTACTTTAAGAATCTCCGCGATACGACGACAATACTTACGACCGAGCAAACGACGGCCAAATTTTTACACATACTCCAGAACGGTCTGTTCAAGTCGGGTGATCATGTCGATTATTACGATCACTAGGATGGTGGCTGTCCGGCCGGCGCCAAATACACATTCCACGTAACTTTTAATGTGCAATCTGCTTTGAAGCTTTCCCTAATAAAGAACAGAAGAGCTCCTACGAGCTGCTCTTCCATGCAGCGGGCGAGAGATGCATGAGTTTGTGTGTGTTTGTCCTTATCACTGCACTTGAGAAGGATCCGCCAGCCAGTCGCCGCCTTTTGATGGTTTATTCTTCTCTTTCTTCCCTCCCTTCTTACTATCCCACGCACAGGCTCGGTTTCCATGGTGACACGGTGGCGAGCGAGCGACCGGCAACAAGATGCTGATCAATTCCGCCTTCGGTCGCACATTCCTGTTTCTGAGTAAGCTCGCATGGAGGAACCGTGTCGCGCTGCCGGCCCTCATCATGGTCGGGTGTATGGTGCTAAACTACCGGGGCGAGATCGAGATAAACATCCACACGGAACGGATCGCGCTGCACGACCTGCCGAACCATCGGCACCAGCAGCATCATCAGCAGGGCGGCGGCGGTGCGTTTGCCGGCATTGCGATTGACCATCTGGAGGACTACAGCGACGAGGACGAGGAGGAGGACGACGACGATGAGGATTACTACGAAAGCGACGACGATGAGGACGATGAGTTCTTCAGCTACGACGAGGACGATGTGGACGACGAGACGTACGACGACGGTGACGATGATGAGGACGATGCGGATGGGCCACTCGGCGACCGGATGCTGAATGGTACGATCCGGTTGAATTGGTACACCACACTCAATATTCACAATGCTCGTAGGTAGAATGGAAAGGTTAATGCTCGTTGTTACCACGATTCCGGTTGAGTAGCAGACGCAGTGAAGTGTAGTTTTAGTTTTATATTTTCCACAGTATTATATTTTCCATTGAAGGAAGAAAAACTTTAAAACGGTGTCACTTCCTTGTCCTTTCCCAGGCTACTGGTTGACGCACCCCCTTCTTCTTCCTTTTTTCCCTGACCGTTACAGCTGACATTTCGGTCATCCGGTATCCTACTGTCATCCGTTACCCTACTGTCATCCGTCACTCTACTGTCATCCTATCTTTCCTAACATTCCCCCCGCCCGTGACCAACTACGTATGGTCACCTTGAGTCTTCAGGTCAAGTAAGGCTAGCTTCGCCACTGGTCTTCTTAGTGTCCCTGTAGCTGTCCGAACCCATGCTTGCCGCACATGGCCATCGACTCCTCTTATAACGTCTTCAACAATTCCTCTATTCCAATTGTTCCTAATTGTACCTTCTAACACCAGTACCAAATCTCCTGACCTAATCTCACGGACATTTTCAAACCATTTACACTGTCGCGTGATAACTGGCAGGTACTCCTTAATCCACCTTTTCCACACACCGTCCAGGATATGCTGTGCTAGTTTCCAATTTCCTCTTAAACTGTCCCTATAGTTCGTCGGTAACGCTGGTTGTTGTTTGATCCCCGAAGAACTCCCTAACAGGAAGTGGTTTGGTGTGATCGCCTCCTGGTTCTCCGGATCTAACGGAACGTAGGTCAACGGTCTGGAATTGATCATAGCCTCAGCATCGTAGAGAACTGTTGCGAACGTCTCATCATCAGGAGTGTTCTTCACCTCCATCACTGTGCTAATCGCTGCCTTCACTGAGCGTACCATACGTTCCCATACTCCACCCATATGTGGAGCACCAGGCGGGTTAAAGGTCCAACGGGTGTGCTCGTTGGTGAAAGTTGCCGCTAGGATGTCATTGCGCTGCTGGATCTCCCTCTGCAGTTGTCTGCTAGCACCCACGAAGTTGGTCCCGTTGTCGCTAAAGATTTCCACAGGAGCACCACGCCGCGCCACGAATCGCCTGACCGCCATTACACACGATTCCGTTGACAGACTGTGCACCACCTCCAGATGCACGGCTCGTATGGTCAAACACGTGAATAGTGCTACCCACCGTTTTTCGTTTGACCTTCCTCTCTTTACCAACACCGGTCCAAAGTAATCCAGTCCAACGAAGGTAAATGCCCTGACGAAAGCTGCCAACCTCTCCTTAGGTAAAGGTGCCATTGGTGGAATTTGTGGTAGCGACCGCCGTATTGTGCAAAATGCACAACTCTTCGCTACCTTCATCACCAATACTCGCAACTTAGGAATCTGGAATTGTTGACGCAACTCGTTCACCACCGTTTCGTTGTTAGCATGACGATAGACTCGATGGTACCGATCCACTATCAGCTCCGCCAGTTTACAGTTGTTTGGAAGAATCACAGGATACCTTGCGCAGTACGGAACTTCCGCCGCCGCCCCTATTCTCCCACGCATGCGTAACACGTTTTCTTCATCCAAAAATGGTAGCAGTTGGTAAATACGACTTCGCTTAGATACCGTTTTTCCTTTAGATCCATCGCCGCCATTCTCGCTGTTCAGGATAAGAATTTCTTCCGGAAAGAACTCACGCTGTGTCTGCTTCCACAAAACAACGTTTGCCTTGCAGAGTTCTTCGTGCCTGAGGTTCCCTCCTAGCGCTGGTTCATCTTTCACCTTCCTGCCTAGATTGCCCACATATCTTACGATCCACCCAATCGTCCTCTGCAGCCTCTCTAGTTTACTAAACCTCTCGTAAGGAATTGGTAACAATCCTGTGTCGGTGGCTTCGACATGCAAATTTACTCGTCGTTCCTCGTCCGCTGTGCCGGTATCAACCGACCTCTGTTTCGGCCAGCTGTCTTCCTTTTCCTGCAAGAACCATGGTCCTTGAAACCACGTGCTGTCGTAACTGAAGTTCGATCTTCCTTTCCACTTCGTCGCTTCATCCGCCGGATTGTGGTCAGTCGGCACCCATCGCCATTCATTCGCCGAGGTGCTCTCCAAAAGCTCGACCACTCTATGGGCCACGAAAGGTTTGTAGTTTCGGGGATCTGCTCTTATCCATGACAAGGCGACGGTACTGTCCGACCAAAGCACTCGTCGTTTAGCCTTGATTGGATGATGTTCCTGCGTGTATAACAGAAATCGCGCACCCAAAACGCACGCCTGAAGCTCTAGCTTCGGTATGGTGAGTGGCTTCAATGGCGCAACCTTAGCCTTTCCTCCCACAAGAGTACATTGCGCCTCACCCGTGTCGTCGACAATGCGGAGGTACAATACGCATGCGTATGCGTGTTGACTGGCGTCGACGAACAAATGCCATTCGCTGTTCTCGTACGTCTTCATACAGGCTTCCGTGAAGTAACATCGAGGTATGCGTATATCGGCAATCGTTTGGAAAAGATCCACCCATCTGCGCCAGTCTCTGTATTGGTTGCTACTAATCTCCTCATCCCACTGCGTGCCGGTTCGCCATAGATCTTGTATTAAAATCTTCCCGTGTATTACGAACATCGCCAGCAGTCCAAGGGGATCGTACAACGACATAACGCACCGTAATACCTCTCTCTTCGTGGGAATCCGCTCTGCAGTTAGAACGCCTGATACCGCCGTGCACGCCCGAGTGCAGAATCCTAATTCATCGGATGCAGGATTCCAACGCATCCCCAACACGCGTTCCGTATCATCTCCCGTAGATGATAAGCATTTGATGGTACCGCCATCTGACTCGCCGAGAGATTTTGTAACCATCAAATCATTTGAGCTCCAGTTCCTGAGTTCAAACCCACCGTTGCGGAATATCTCCCTTACCTCCTTGGCTACCTGACACGCCTCTTCTACCGTCCCGAAACTGTCCAAGAAATCGTCCACGTAGGTACTCTCAAGGATGCCCTCTACCGCTCGTGGAAATTGTTCGATGTGCTCCTTTGCGTTTCGATTTTTGACGTACTGTGCTGTAGCCGGTGAACACGTAGACCCAAACGTCACGACGTCCACGATGTAGGTTTCCAACTCGTGTGCAGGATCATCCCGCCATAAGAAGCGCTGTGCATGCTTGTCTGCTTTTCGCAACTTAATTTGCAAAAACATTTCCTTCACGTCTGCACACGTCGCCACTGCATACAGACGAAAGCGGAAAAGTACGCCAGGTAGAGACATAACCTCATCCGGTCCCTTGAGCAGCACGTCGTTCAGCGAAATACCCTGTGCCTTAGCCGCCGCATCCCAAATCAAACGAACCTTTCCCGGTTTGTTTGGGTTCGTCACCAATCCTATTGGCAAGTACCAAATACGTTTCGGGTCAGCCTCCGCCAGTTCTTGCGCCGTAGCCTTGTGTATGTATTGCTTTTCCAAAAGATCGTGAATCTGGCGGCGTACTTGCAGCTTGAGCTGCCCATCTCGTTCCATCCTTTTCTCCAGGCAATCAAACCTGCGACTTGCCATACCGATACTCGAAGGAAGCTGTATATCGTCCGCCTTCCACAAGAGACCCGATTCAAAACGCTTGCCGATACGAACGGTAGTTGTTTCCAAAAGGTGTTGCGCACGTCGTACAACCGGATCTAATTCGACAACGCGAACAACTCCCACCTGTTCTAAGTCATAGAACTTGCGCATCGTTTCGAGAATCTCTGCCTGGTTGTTGCATTCGCAAATGTGCAACAACCGTTCACATTCCACCTTCATCGGCTTCCCATAAATGCACCAACCTAAGCGCGTCTTTACCGCGATGGGGTCACCAGCCGCTCCTTCTATTGTCCGGAGAGGGACCATCAATCGCAGGTTGTCCAACCCGATTAGCACCTTGGGTTCCGCATCATGATATTCCCTTACCGGTAGGCGTTTTAGATGTTTCCACCTTCCTTCGTCCGGTACGAAGGATTGACGAGGTAGATTCAGCTTAGGAACCGTCCGTACCGAGTTGATCGCGAAACTCTTTGCGGAACCGACGGGTCCCACCTTGAGATTTACGCGCCTGGAACCAGCCTCAACCCTGGTAGTGTCTCCGGTCCAACGGATGCAGAGAGGTTCCACCTCCCCTTCGACACCCAATTCTTCCGCTAAATCCTCGTCCACTAACGTCATGGACGAACCTTCATCTAAAAAGGCGAACGTTGTCACCGTTGACGTCGGGCCATACACAGTGATGGGTACAATGCGAAAGAGCGTATTCGAAGAAGATAACGCGTACTGGTGGTGATTACTTTCCGCTACAGCCCCTCCGTTGGTTCCGCCATCTCGAACCGATACCGAAGCACTGGTCCCGTTACTGACCCCACGCTCCTCATCTGCGCCGTGTAACAACGCATGATGCCGGTACGTACACCCCTCCCTGCCGCATACTGGTCTGTTGTGGCACGTCCGCCAATTGTGCTTCCCCAGACAGCCGAAGCATAAGGAAAGTGCACGCGCCTTCATCCAGCGCTCCTTCACCGCCATCGCACCAAACACGAAACACTTATCCACCTCGTGTCCTCTGTTGTTGCAAATTAGACAAGATTTTCCTACCTTAAAGTGATTCGTTCCGGATGGCGTCGCTCCCTGCGTCTCCACGTGCGTGTGCACGTAGCCTCTCGTGCTGGGTTTCTTGCGCTCCGCTTGTTTCAACGATGGTGACTCTCGGCTGCTTAACACTTCCGCGGTGCTCTGCAACTCGGCCATATACTCCCGGAACATCAGAAGATCCGGCTCCTCGATGTGGCTTACAAACCGCGTCCAATTGTACTGCTCACTTATCGGCAGCTTCTCCACGATCTCCTTCAGTAGCAGGGGGTTGGTCAGATGCGCCTGTCGTCCAGCAGCCTTCATGTGGTCCACCATGCTTTGCACTGCCTCGCCGAAAGCAACCACAGTTTCCGGCTTCTCCAAACACGGTGCAGGGGTTCTATGCACCTTATCGATCAACGCCGAGATGAGATGTGTTGATCGCCCATACCGTGATCGTAGCGTCGCTATCACTTGCGGCACCACCTCCGGCAACAGCAACCTGCTTCGCACTGCTTCTAGCGCGGGACCCTTCAGCGCCTTCTGCAGTCGTAGCATGTTTTCCCAATTGGAAAGACCGCACTTTTCCGTGGTGTGTTCGTAAAACGTTATGAATAGCGGCCAGTCCGCCGGGTCACCGGCAAACACGGGCAATTCGGTAGGTGTACCACGATGCGCGCATTCACGCTGGATTTGTTCACGCTCCTTCCGCTGTGAGTGCTGCACCATATTATCCGCCGCATGGGAGGGTAACAAAGTTGATGTTTCCGGATTGTCTTTTATCCCCAACTCCTCGGCTAGCAAGTCCTCTTCCTCCTTCACGAATTTCAGCTGTAGTTCTAGCTCCACCCGTTTCCTCTCCGCCTCTTGCCGGCGTTTCATTATGGCAAGCCGGTTAGCCAAACTATCCCTATCGTCAGCAAGAGTGAGGTTATGTGTTGCCGCCACGCTGTCGCTCGTGTGCCGTGGACGAGGGCCTTCCGTGAGTTGCTTCCTAACCTCAACCGTTTTGAGGTTACGGTTTTCGGCGTCCTTTTGTGGCTCCATGTGCCTGGTCGGCGTCCGCTTTACCGCTCCAGTGCCACCCGTACAAGCGACGCAAAACCACTTCCTATTATTCATCGTCTCCTGTGATTCTGTTATCCCGACACACGAGAAGTGCCACCATGTGTTGCAAGCGTCACAGGCCACATACAATTTGTCCGCCACGGAATCGCTGCATGCCTGGCAGCAATCCTTTCCATCCATTTCCATCTTTGAACCGTTTTAAAGGCTTTTAGTGTTACCACGATTCCGGTTGAGTAGCAGACGCAGTGAAGTGTAGTTTTAGTTTTATATTTTCCACAGTATTATATTTTCCATTGAAGGAAGAAAAACTTTAAAACGGTGTCACTTCCTTGTCCTTTCCCAGGCTACTGGTTGACGCACCCCCTTCTTCTTCCTTTTTTCCCTGACCGTTACAGCTGACATTTCGGTCATCCGGTATCCTACTGTCATCCGTTACCCTACTGTCATCCGTCACTCTACTGTCATCCTATCTTTCCTAACACTCGTTGTTTGGTTTATCGTGAGCGATTACATTATATATTTAAATAATGTGTGTGAGAGAGAGAGAGAGAGAGAGAGAGAGAGAGAAATAGTGTAGTAGAATTTTAAGTGGCCAAGATAGGGTGTAGGAAACGGTTTGTGTGCGACGCCATCATCATCATAATAATCTGTAAATAATGCATATGTTCAGGTTTATCCATTAAAGAGCTTTATAACGGATGTGGCAAGTGCGACGTTCAAGCAGTAAATGAAAGAAGATCCGAATTGCCAGAAGTAGCAAGTCTAGAGTAAAAGCTCTACGTCGGTGAACCACGGCTGCTGTAGTGATTCCTTGATGGAAGGGTCCTCGTCATCCACAAGTGACCTCGAAGTCTGTCTGAAGGATCCGGGAGTCCTCGCGGTCGGAGAAGAGCATCAGTAGAACAAGGA
Organism: Anopheles stephensi; assembly: GCF_013141755.1. NCBI lineage: Eukaryota > Metazoa > Arthropoda > Insecta > Diptera > Culicidae > Anopheles > Anopheles stephensi. The sequence continues at coordinate 84,891,036 of NC_050203.1, read as the reverse complement.
TTAAGTACTCCATCACAGATTGAGTCTACTGCGCTTCGAGAATGAAGAACTAGGACCCCTGTCGCCTGTTCAAGCATTCCCGAAAGACTACTCAAGCTCCTGTGATATGTTGTAGGGATGGGTTCTACTTATTTTGGTAAAAGAAATTCCAATTGAAGTTTCATACAGTACACGGATAGCCGTATCAGCTCTTCTTTATTCATTTTTCCACCCAAGGTAGGCCACTGAATCGAACAGGAGTGTTGTTGTTTATGGTGCCGCCAGCTTCTGCCCGCGTTTTCACGGAGTAGAAGAGAGACATTTGGAAAGTGGACCTGCGTGGAAAAGCGCCCCCGCCGCTGGTTGGTTTGCAAGACAGATACGACCGCCGTCGCGCCGTACGTTTCCTCCGCGCCTCATTTTCTCGCCCTTCCCCTCCTTTTTACTTATCCTCCTGCTTCGAGTAGACAAGCGTCAGGTGGCACTTGCCGCAGTAGTGACGATCTTCGTGGGCAGCCATGAACACGCCAGCACCGCACGATTCGCTGGTGCACTCGCGACGGAGACGGTGGATCTTGCCGTTCTCGTCGACCTGCCGGGTTGTTACAATGTTAGACATTATAGCAAGAGCGGAGGGAAAGCACAGCAATGGGGGGGGGGGGGCAAATGCTTACCTTGTAGTACTTGAGGACAGCGAGTTTGACCTTCTTCCTCTTGTGCTTGATCTTCTTCGGGGTGGAGTAATTCTTCTTCTTGCGCTTCTTGGCGCCACCGCGCAGGCGAAGCACCAGATGAAGGGTCGACTCCTTCTGGATGTTGTAGTCGGACAGGGTGCGTCCGTCCTCCAGCTGCTTACCGGCGAAGATCAGACGCTGCTGATCCGGCGGGATGCCCTCCTTGTCCTGGATCTTCGCCTTCACATTCTCGATCGTATCCGATGGCTCGACCTCAAGAGTAATGGTCTTACCCGTGAGGGTTTTGACGAAGATCTGCATCTTGGTACCGTCTGCAGGAAGCGAAAGGTGGATTATAGCCTTCCCCCCGACTTTCTCCAACTTCATCACGCGCTCAACGTTCATCAAAATGAGTGGATATCGTTCAGAGTTGCACGCTATAGTTCCGGCGGAACAATGCCTTTTCTTATTTAACCTTTCTCTTTGTTTTTTTTCTCCTGCCTGCCTAAGCAAACTCCCACTTATCCCTGATCTTAAGAGAAAATCTTAACACCTACTACTGATACATGCACAATCATTGCCGCAGGAATGATTCCATGTCCTCCCCTTCTTCTTGCTCTTCTTCACCCCATCACTGCTGCCCCTTCTTAAACCAACAGTACCGAATTGATACAACCGTCGTTTTCCGGATTGTTCGTCACCTGGGCGTACTTTCCCCACACCACCTTGCCGGACTGTGTCACCAGACCCAGCTCGGAGATGTTCACTTCTATCACGGTACCCTTCGTAATCACACCCAGACTGGTGTACATCGGCGACGAAGGATTCTTCTTCACGCCGATAATCGGGAGGTAGAAGGTGGCCTTCAGCTCCGGATGCGTGACGTGCGCTTTGTTGAAGCGCAGCGCCATCGGCCGGATGAAGCGTTCGTACTTTGGCGGTTTGCGGGTAAAGTTGTCTCCGACGAATGTCACCTTCGTGACCATACGCTTCCAGGCTTTCCGCTTCGTTTTGCCGGACCGGATCACCTTAAACACCTCGGCATCGGACTGTGCACGCACCTTCGGTATCGGGACGTCCCATTTGCCTGCCTTCTCCTTGCGCTTCTGTTTGATCATGTTCGAGAGCACCTTGGCGCTCGATTGGATACCACGGTCCATCAGGTACGGCGGGAGCGCTCCATCCTCCACCTTCTCGGTCGTCTTCTTGACCTTCTTCTCCTCGTGCGCCTGGATCTTGCGCTTCATCTGAATCTTCTCATTGCGGCGCTCCTTCTGGAACAGCTTGGCCTTGATGCCCCTCAGCTTGCGGGCCTTGGCCGCGCGCTTCTTAGGCTCGCGCGCCTCCCGCTTGCGTTTGCGCTCCTCATAATCGAGCCGGCGACCGTACAGCTTAATGTGCCGCTCAATATATTCGTTCTGCGGCATGGTGAATGATGTTGCTTCGAGTGAGCTTGTTCAGCTAGAAGAGCGGGGTGAGAAAAGAAAATCCGTTAGTCCACACGCTATCCACACGCCACAGGTTGCACCGGCTTTATTTAAGTGAGCACACGCATGGCAAGCATTCGGAGCACGGCAGTACCACTTCCAAAAATTCATCCCGACAGATACACGCGTTCCGGCGGCGGCACATACAACACATCACACGGGATTCGTTGGGATCACACACCATCACGTTCCGTATCTATGGTTACACACGTTTCCGAGTTTTGCACACCGTCTCACACAAAAACGCGGATTTAGGAATGTGAATTTTTGGAAGGGATATTGCGTCCGAATACTCGACATGTTTCACTTAAATAAAGAAGGCTTGCAAACGGGGCTCATTCCGGTACGAACACTTACCCACACACACACAGCGCGGCAGGATGTCGTCGCTACAGTATACAGCCACAACAAGCGTGGCAGTTCCGGAGAGCAATCTTTCGCCGTCACCTTCCTTATAAAAGATCCCCAACAGGTCGGTAGTATTCTTCACAGTAACCCAACTTATAAATAACCTAATTTTATCTTCTATTCCCTAATCGGCTAAATATCTGCATACTCTGTGCCTGTCACACTCTTCAACACGTTCCACATGTGCCGGGGAACGTCTATTCCGCCGATCAATTCGGCTAAAAGCACTTGAAAATTACACTAAACTTGGGTGGCATTTAGCGCTACTACGCCTGATACCTTTTACCAACGATATCAACTTATTTTGATGAACTTTTACCACAAATTTGTTACTTTTTCCGGAGAACAACGCACTAACTCACCTTACTCTGACACCATACACAAAGTAAAAGAAAGCGGAAACAGTCGACCAGCGCTGCCTGCGGATAGTTCGCGCAGCTCGAAACGTCACACCGCTGCTTCCGTTTTGCTGCATGGACATCAACTGCAAATGTCATCGTATTTCATCTACAAACAATTGAATTTTCTTATCGTTTAATCAAATTGCTGACGAAAAAAAATAAAGTTGATGTTTTCCTATTTGCAAGAAAAAATCTCCGCCAAATGGGATCAATCGTATTTTGAATATTGATCGAATTCTTGTTTCAAAAATATTTTTCTTTTATTTTCTCTCCTCCGATGCACCCTGTTTTATCGGTTCGCAACAAATGTCAAACGGCGCTTCAGCTGTCAATGGGGTTGTTTACAAAGATCTCGCGTAAATATCATCCGTGGTGGAACAAATATAAAGTGTACTGCAAATATAAATCTACCCAGCCACGATGCCAAATTGGTATTACGATAAAAAGGACCTCAGAAACACACCGTCGGCGAGGGATGGTGTCGATTACGAGACGGAACGGCGATACCGCAAAGAGGGCGCACGGTTCATCATGGAAGCCGGGGCATCGATGAGTCTAGGGCACAACACCGTCGCTACAGGCGTTGTTTACTTCCATCGGTTTTACATGTTTCACTCGTTCCGGACGTTCCCACGGTTTGTGACGGCCAGCTGCTGCCTGTTTCTAGCCGGCAAGGTTGAAGAAACGCCCAAGAAGTGTAAAGACATAATCAAAACCGCTCGTGGGCTGCTGTCGGACGAGAAATTCCAATCGTTCGGGGATGACCCGAAGGAGGAAGTAATGACACTGGAGCGCATCCTGCTTCAAACAATCAAATTCGACCTGCAGGTCGAACACCCGTACTCGTTCCTGGTGAAGTACGCCAAATGCCTGAAGGGTGACTCGGCCAAGCTACAGAAAATGGTGCAGATGGCATGGAACTTTGTGAACGATTCGCTCAGCACCACGGTATCGATTCAGTGGGAGCCGGAAATTATTGCCGTGGCACTGATTTACCTGGCCAGCAAGCTGAGCAAATTTACCGTAGTAGACTGGATTGGCAAAAAGTCGGAACATTTAAAATGGTGGGACATGTTTGTGCAGGATGTGACGATGGAAATCCTAGAGGAGATATGCCATCAGGTGTTGGATCTTTACCAGCCTACGCAGGCGGAAAGTGCACCGCCGAAGAGTCCACCTCAACTTCCACCCAGCAAAGCATCTCCACCGATGAAGCGGGCAAATATATCGCCGATCACTAGCAAAAATTCGCCCAACATTGCAGTCAAGGTAAGACTTCCTTTTTTACTGGTAATCATTTGAACAAACTTATAATGCTTTCTCTCTCTCTCTCTCTCTCTCTCTCTCTCTCTCTCTCTCTCTCTCTCTCCGCATTCTAGACTCCGTTGCCGCCTTTACCTCCATCGGAAGTGGAATCCAATCCCATCCCGAAGCATATCACAACGGAAAACCCACACTATCCCTATCCTCCTTATCCGATGCATCCCGTGCCACCATTGCTACCGCAAAGCCATGGCCCACCGCCACCATATGGGACGATGCCGCCAGCAATGCCACCCCAACCGCCTCAAACGTGGCAACACTATCAGCACCCGAACGCGAACAAATACTACCCGCCTGGGCCACCTCCGGGAAGGAATTCGTACTATCCTCCTCAGTAGTACCGGACAGCCGCGCATCATTAGTTAAGCAATTTTGATATGAGGCAAATCAACCAACAAATACTGATGTGTAAAATACAACTTTAAAGAACGTACATGGCAGACACGTTCAATTACTTCTTCTTGATGACTGTTATTTTTCTCATTAAAACAATTATTTTGCAGTCTACATTTTATGAAAAATAACAAATAAAACGAATTTCAATTCGCGTCCGAGTTTCGAAAAGCTGAAGGCCACCAATCTCGTGTTTGTCTCGCCATCGGTGTCAAAGATGACAGCTGTCAAAGTGAAAATTTTCTTATCAGTAGCTCGGGACGGGCAGAGTTCTACGTGATCAAAATCGCAATTTTTACTAGGAAAAGTGAGAATTTCTTGTGCATTCGCTGCAGCTGTGTGCTGCAGAGTGTTTAAAGAAGCTGAAATAGTAAAAGTTTTATCCGCAACTTGGCCGTACCTAAAGATAAACAGGAGAGTTCATTGTACAGTGCCAGTCTCAATCAATAAAAACAATACACGCACACACATATACTACCCCCACAAGTCGTGCTATACACATTGACAGCTGATTTGTAAATAATGCATTTGAAAACAGCGTAATCCCGTGATTTGGTGCGAAGAAAAAAGCGAAAAGCGAAAATTTGGTGGATTAATCATACTCACAGTACGCATAAAGCCCGATTGTTTGTGAGGCAGTGGGAAGCAGCTGCAGGTCAAGATGCTCAATACCAATCTCGTTGTGCCCGTGGTACTTTGGGGCCCGAACACACCAACACACTGTGTGTCGAGTGTGTTTCTGTCACGGGACCAGAAAATCCTTGCGACGGGTTGCTACGATGGTCAAATTTGTTTATGGTAATGAGACGTGACGGTACAATCAAGGCACGGTTGCTAATGCGCTGTCTAAATTTACAGGCAGGTGGACCCGGACACGCTCCAGATGACCCCGCGATGTCTTTTGGTAGGACATACGGCACCGGTGCTGTGCCTAACGCGAGCGTCCATTATCCAGGATAACAACTTCCTGGTTAGCTCGTCGGAAAACGGTGAGATGTGCACGTGGGATCTGGTGGATGGAAAGTGCACGGAAAGCATCAAGATGCCACAGGTGCACACCAACATCCAGGCGTACCACATGGCCAACTGCGATGATATCCGTCTGTTTTGCAACGGTTACTATGCGGAAATTATGGTGATGGATCCGTTCAGCCTGGAGGTACTGTTCTGCCTCAGCTCGAAGGTAAACCCGGATTGGATTTCGGCCCTGCATGTACTGCGACCATCGAAGCGCAAGGACGACGTGGTGCTGGCCATCACCACCACCGGTACGGTGAAGGTGTGGACACTGATCGGCAACGAGAACAAGTACTCGGAACCAATCTACGAGAATGAATCGAAACAGATACGCTGCCTGAACGCCATCACGATGAACTGTTGCTCGCAGAACCAGCGCACCGTGCTGATTGTTTGCGCCAAGTATTGGCAGATATACGATGCGGGTGATTTTACCGTGCTGTGCAGCGTAATTTCACCTTCCGGCGAACGGTGGATGGGTGGAGATTTCCTCTCGAACGATCGGGTCATCCTGTGGTCGGACGAGGGTAAGGGATACTTGTTTCGCCTGCCAGCGAACAGCATCCCGGACAATAAGGATTTCCATGGTCCATCCGTTGGAAAGGATTCACCGTTCCTGTACTGCATTTTATCGCAAACGGGGGAGAAGCCCCTGTCCTGTCCACCGACCATGAAACTGGTCACCTCGAATCGTAGCGGAAAGACACAGAAATATCTGCTACGAGGTGATTCGGAGGGTTACGTGAATATCTGGGCCGTGCCCGATATTTCGATGGAGCAGATTAAGCAAATTCAAACTCAAAAACAGCATCCGGCATGTACGTACAGGCAATCGCTGTCACCAGAACGATTTATGTATAAATAATGCATTTTTTTTCTCCCATTTGATAGCTCTGGAATCAACTATTTGCACGTCGCTCCTTGAAGCGTGGAACAAAATGAACCCGCTGCCGGTGGGCATACTGGACCAGCTTTATCAGAACAGTGAGCCACTGATTAAGCTAACCGCTAGCATTTACTTGCCACAGCAAAGTCGGCTAGTAGTTGGCCGGGAAGATGGAAGCATCATTATCGTTCCGGCCACGCAGACCGTCATGTTGCATCTGCTACACGGCAACCACCAGCAGTTCAGTGGTAAGCGTGAAGAGAGAGGTTTTGCGATTGTGCACTTGATTCCTCGTGCCGTAACTCACCATTCGTTTCAGATTGGCCACCACATCAAATCCTAAACGGACACAGCGGGCGGGTAAATTGCTTGCTGTGTCCTTCGCTGGCACATTCACGGTACGAAAAAGCGCATCTCGTATCGGGTGGAGTGGATTTTGCCGTCTGTCTGTGGGATCTTTACAGCGGCAATCTGATTCACCGGTTTTGTGTGCATGCCGGCGAGATTACTCAGCTGCTGGTACCGCCACCGACGTGCAGCGTAAGCATCCCCCGGGGACCCGTCTCATGCGCTTCTGTTGGTTGACCTTGGTTTACTCACCTCACACTCATTCTAGCCTCGCATCCTCAAGTGCATCTGCTCGGTGGCATCGGACCACTCGGTCACGCTGCTCAGCTTGCAGGAGCGTAAGTGTGTAACGCTCGCCAGTCGCCACCTGTTTCCGGTAATTTCGATTAAATGGCGCCCGCTCGATGATTTCCTCATCGTCGGCTGTTCCGATGGGACGGTGTACGTGTGGCAGATGGAAACCGGCCATCTGGATCGTGTGCTGCACGGCATCCTAGCGGAGGAGGTGTTGAACGCGTGTGATGAGAATAGTGGCGAAACGGGCAGCAGCACTGGATCTACGTCGGAAATGGGATTGGCGAACCCGGCCGTTCATTTCTTCCGGTAAGCTATGCGGATCAGTATAATTGTAGGGCGATAATGCTACAGACTGTGTCGTTTGTTCCAGTGGTTTAAGACATCGAAACATAAACGCAATACGGCACGCTACCCAGCGCGGAATTCATCAGCTACAGCAGCTACACGCACACAACAATCACCATGGAGACTTTTTGATGAAGAATCGAAGCAGCCCACTGATTATTCAGGGTCTGCGAACCAACCCCAAAGGTAGGTGATTTGCTTTGCCTGTGCCAACCCAACGGTCCATTACAACTCACCCTCTCTTTGTAGACGCCGAAAGTCACATCCTCTTCTTTGACATCGAAGGATTGATATTTGAGCTGCACGCGGAAGAGTATGCCGCCATGAGCCCGAACACGCTAGAGGTTCGTTGTGAGGAACGGCTCACGAACGAATCACGCTCTGTGCACAGTTTTAACTCCCTTACTTTTACTTCGTTGTAGGCTGAAGGCCTCTTGATCCCAACAGGCACGGATACCCATGCGTCCGATGCAGGAAAGAAAATATCAGGTATGTGTTTAGTTTATGACCGGACTGACCTCTCTTTGTTACCGTCATCATCTTCCAATCGACGTTCCTCTTTGTGCGTAAAGTACTATCTACCAAGAGTGACGGTATATGACGGAGTTTCTCTTCTTCTCTCTTTTTCCACGCAAACGCTCTAAAACGTGTGTAAAAATGTGTGTTAACTATCGTCTACTAAACTGCTCCGTTGATACGATTGTGCGTAGATTTCTTCGGACGCGTGAAAAATAAGGCTGGCGATATGGAGAAAATACTGAAAGAGAAAGATAAGCATGGTTCGTGTTATGCGCATTACATTTCGTGAATAGCGTTTGGTTTCGTTTGTGTAGGGCCTTTGCCGCTTGGCCAGCTTTAGAATCCTAGTTGCGTTTTTGCTCGTGTGTTGCTAAATATTGTTTCCCTTTTTTATGTTCCCCCCAAAAACGTCCCTCACAGTTCCACTCTTGAGTGCGTTATGAGTGTGTTATGCTTACAATTCGAACCGTAGATAGGTTTCGTTCTTTCCCTTCTTTTACTTAAACTATTTATTTAAATTAATGTTTTTTTTCTCTCTCTGCCGATTTTGATACATTTAAATACATTCCAATTGATCTGCTAATCTCTTTCTTCGCCTCAACGTAAAGGAATCCTCGCCAAAATGAAGGAAGGCGCAGAGAATGTTCAAACAAAGGTGCAGGCAAAGCTCGACAGTGTGGTGAAAAATGTCGGAGAAACCGGTAAGGGTAAGTCGGCGCCACTGGATGTTATGTGTGTGTGTGTGTGTGTGTTGTGTTTGTTTGTGTGTCTTTCTATTTGTCTCTATGTGGACGTCCGGTTATCGGGGCCGGGGTTCAAATCCCATCCAGACCGCCTCCCCTTACGCAGAGCTGACTTCTTTGCTACGGGAAGAATCAAGTCACAGAGAGCCAGAAATGGCAGACCGAGACCTCTCGAGGGGTTGTAGTGCCAAGGAAGAAGAAGAAGAAGTGTTATTTATTAAGCAAAAAGGCTTAATCGATCATAATATTGTAATGTGTCGGTCAGTTACAAGTCGTGTACTTCAAGCAAAGAGATGACTCCAGGATCAAGGATCAAGAGATCTAGCTCAAGTCTCTCATCAACAGCTGCGGAAGGAGTCTGGCTCTTGACAAAAGGCTAATATAGTTCGCAGTTTTTGAAAGCTTTTTGGTATAAAATAACCTGTTTCTTTCAGGGCATAAAACAATCCAACATCGCATTTTAGGCTTGTAATACCGTTTCCGTAAATTTATTGATGCGTATATTCATTTCAATACGACTTTAAATGATCCAAAGGACGTCAGAGTTGTATTGCTTCGTGCTAATTTTCGGTCGATCCGGAAGACGAATCCGACTGGTTTTCGTTGTTGTGTTGCTTAAGGAACTCGGGACGTCGTCCGGGATCGGCATTCTCCGGTGCATTAGCGTACGGCTTGTCCAGAAGACCTATGGAGACGCACATATGGGATGTGTAATCGATCACATTTGGTTCGAAGCAATAACGTTGAACGGAGGATAAGGCTCAATTTCCACGGGGAGGGAAAACGTTCTTGCACACTATGTTACCTTCACGTGAATACTAAAATACTTACTCAGATCAAAATCATCCTCAGTGTCGGCGTGATTGCTACTCGAATGAGGCTGAACCGGTTCGTCTGCCCCATCATCCTCGTCATATTCAGGCTCCTCGCCGTGCGTATATTGCGGAGCTCCCTGTCAAGTGAAGGCAAATGAAGATGTTTCTACCAATGAGTTCCGATCGTTTTAGGCACGAAATAAGAGCCTAACCTGGACAAACGCTGCCAGTGCGATGCACAGCAACGCAATCACGATCACTTTGGATGCCATTATTTCCCCGCTTTTTGAGATAATGAATGAAGAACGCTACCACTTGCACTGGCTAATGTTCTCAGCGAACTGTAATGCCAAAGTCTAAACTCCTCGTCGTTATATACTGCGCGTTAGTTTTCCCCGACTCCGATTGAATCAACAGATCAGCCACACTCTCTCTCCACTCCCACTGTTCGCAGTGATTGATGAAAGACAAATAGTGTGTGCCGTCGCGTTGCAGATTGTACTTATAATGTACAGCGGCGGATGGCCGCAAATTCTATACTGATAAGAACACGTGTGCCCGTATGCAAGTGAATAGTGCGATTCGCAATACGGTGCCGGCCTTTGGTGGTAGGATTTTTTTGTTTGCTTTTGGCAGGCTAGAATTCCTGAGAGCTGGCAACCTGTACAACAGCGTGGTTGAGAGTACGCTCCCTTTGTCCTACAGGCATTTGCTTTGGCTCAGTCGGAGCGGGTGGATGCCAAGACACGGCCAATCAATCACAACACTGTGCAAATACCCATAGCGCCCAGTAGTGCTCGCTGTTGTTGTGGATGGGCCTGCAATGCCGAACACAAACAACATGCATCTCCATTTGTTTGTTTACGATTCCTCCAGATTCGTCGGAAATTGCGAAGAAAATCGCACCCCGCATGGAAGCGACCCACGTGATGGAGGTCGCACAGCTGCTGTTGTCGTTAATCCACTCCTGGGGACTCGATCCACATTTGGACAAAGTGTGCGAAACGCAACTTGGCCTGCTGCGCCCAATGGTGAGTGAAAGTGTGTAGTTGGAATTCCGGACCCTTAATAACGCTTAGAACCTTTTGCTTTTGTTCGCTACTCACTAGATTCCCGTGTCGTTCGGTGTGCTGTCGAAGGGTGGCTACATGTCGCTGCTGTTGCCGACCTGGCAAAACAATATCGTTATCAATTCCACCCCGGACGAGCTGAAGACGGTTGCGATGACGGCGGAACAGTTCCGACGGGAGGGTTTGACGAAGTTGTTTACCGCACGGCTTCACTGGGAGCTAAGCACGACACTTACCTCCAACCATCTGCTAGCCATGGTGGCCATGTCTAACACGCTGATGTCGATGAATATGGCCACGTTCATACCGGAGCAGGAGCGTGCCCGGAAGCTGCACCGCCAATCGACGCGCGCCACCTGGAGCAACGAGGAGGAGCAGGAGGAAGCGTTCACCCAGCAGCAGGCTCAGATAAAGCAGGGCTGGAGCCTGCTGTCGACCCACCACTGCTTCCTGCTGCCGGAAAAGATCGATGCGCTCGATGCGAACAACTTCAAGCGTCCGCAGGTCGAGATGATGGCTAGAAGATGGCAGCATCACTGTTTGGAAATCCGGGAAGCCGCCCAACAGCTGCTCCTCGGCGAGCTGGGCCGGATGGGCAAGAAGGGCCGCAAGCAGCTGGTGGAAAGCTGGGCCCAATATCTGCCCATGTACACGCACACGGAACCGATCGTGCAGCAGGCGCCAAGCACGGGACAATCGAACGCCGGGTCGCCCACCTCCAGCCCCACCGGTGGTCAGCCGGGCGCACTCGAGCACGAAGAAGAGTCGGAAGAGGAGGAGGAAGTAGTCCGCAAACCGTCCAGCTTGGCCGAACTGAAGCGCAAACAAACGACCGCCGTCGTGCTGCTCGGTGTGATCGGTGCCGAGTTTGGCCAGGACATTTCCGCCACCGATGGTAAGCGTAGCAACGAAAACCGTCGCAAGAGTTCGGTCGTCGAAGGGTTCGGCATCGGCAACAATAATCTCGCCCGTTCCACCTCGATGGCACTGACGCATCTGCTGCTCGCTCCGGCAACACCGAAGCTGCCCGCCTTCACGCCCTTGCGCCGGGCGGCAATCGATTTGATTGGGCGCGGCTTCACCGTGTGGGAACCGTACATTGACGTGAGCAAGGTGTTGCTGGGACTGTTGGAGATGTGTTGCGACTCGACCCGGTTAATACCGAGCCTGAACTACAAGCTGCCGCTGACACCGCAGGCCGACGCATGCCGGACGGCACGGCACGCGCTGCGGCTGATTGCGACGGCCCGGCCGGCCGCCTTCATCACGACGATGGCGCGCGAGGTAGCGCGGTACAACACGCTGCAGCAGAATGCGCAGGCGATAAGCGTCCCCATTACGCAGTCGGTGCTACACCGGGCCAAGCGGGAGATACTGCAGTGTGTGGAAATGCTCATCGATAAGATGCAGACGGAGATCGCCAATCTGCTCGTGGAGGTAGGTGCCGGAGGGCGAGGAGAGGGATGGGAGAGGCCCATTTGGGCGTGTGTGTGTGTGTGTGTGTAGTTTTGTCTGGCAACATTGTAAACACTCGCAAGTGACCCGTGTTACTTCTAACGTGCATCTGTTCTACACAGGTGATGGACATAACGCTGCACTGCGTCGACTCGGGTGATCTTAAAAACAAAGGGCTGGCCGAGGTTAGCCCGCTGATGTGTAAATTCAATCAAGTTTCACACTGCAGCGCGTCGCGCCGTATCGCAGGTAAGTTTTGCTTTATTTTACGGAAAATATGTAATTCGGCCGTTCTTGACCAGTTCGAACGACGTCATCATCCCATCTTCATCCGGGCATCACTCGGGACATCATCTGTCCATGTTCCCACAGTCTAAAACACTTTATGGGCAGGATCGTTCCGAGCCGTTCTCATGACTGAAGCTGTACAATAATGAGGACTGCAATCAGGGCGTTGAGTTCCAGTCATTGGTACCTTTACGCTTTTTGGACGATGGCTTTATGGTCTTGATCTTCCTCATTAATGTTTGGTCCACCTCTTCAATCACTGTTGAATGGCCAGAACGCTTCTGACCACAGAATACTCATTAAATTCCTCAAAAAACATCCCTTTAATGCGTACGCCGTCTTTGACCTAAGGTTCTTGAGAGATTTGACGATAAGCACACTTCCATCCTGCTACATAAATATCCACTCTCTTCAATCTCTTTCTCTCGCCAAAACCCCCCGCAGTCGGTGCTAGTAACGGCCACCTAGCCATCTACGAACTGCGCCAAAACAAATGCCAGATGATACCGGCCCACACCAAACCGGTAACGGCGCTCGCGTTCAGCCCGGACGGCAAATTTCTGGTAAGCTACTCGTGCACCGAAAACCGACTCAGCTTCTGGCAGACGAGTGCCGGCATGTTTGGGCTCGGTCAGTCCCAGACCCGCTGCATCAAGGGCTACTCAACTGCACCGATCCCGGACATCGGACGGCTCAATCCGATGCGGCTGGCAAAGCTGATCTGGATCAACAACCGCACCGTGACGCTAATGCTGGCCGACGGATCCGAAACGCGGTTCAACGTTTAATTTAATCCATCGTCCTTCTCTAGCTCAATCTGCACTTCCTTTTGCGGTTTTACTTAACTGGGGCGCTAATTTGAAGGTGTGTGAATATTTGTTGAGTTGTCGGTAAGCTTTTTCCACCATAAGTTGTAGAACTGTAGGGTTAGTATTGATTGTTTTTTTTCTTTATACAATTGTGAGGATCGGGCACTAGTTGAGCAGTTAGAGCAAACCTTCTAGAAAAGGCCACGATGGCCACAATATGCACTGTCATGTCGTTGGCAGCGACATTCTGCGGCACAGTGAAAGGTGATGTGGCCCGGTTCGAACCAACGCGAATCCCAGATGGGCAGTGGTTTGCCAGGGAATTGCATTAACTAAATGGGTACAAGAATTAGGGTGCTAGTGAAGCATACAGTTTGGTCGATCCCTGCTAGTCCGATTGCTATTTTCGGCGATCGACTTTTTGCAAACGTATCGGAAACGGTGGTCAAGAGCAATGGCCGATGGCCGATGGGAGCCTCCGTTGATTCCAATTATGACACGATCGACTTATATAATTATGCAAATTAGCTTCGTGTATTCCACCTTCCTTTCGTGGATTTTAATCTTCTGATGCTACGATAACCCATTCTTTCTTTCGCGGCCGGGTGCGCGTGCGCTAGCCGGTTTGATCTTCTTCTAGTTGACCTATATAAGTTTCTGGAGAATCGTTCGATTTAGCCCGGAGAGAGATGTTTCCTGTGTCTTGCTTTTGGTTGTTGTCGTTGTTGCCCTGATAATACCCTAAAGGGAATGGCACTGCCGTTCTGTCCGCTGCTCCAGCGGGCTGAGAACCGTGCCCCGATCTGGACGACTTTGGGGAGTAGATAGTGTGACCTAAATCATGTCAGGCCATCGATGGGCGGATGGCATTTTTGCTTTTTGTTACGTCCGTTGCTGGCCAATCTGTTTTGCGCTTCCTCCCGATTTTTACCCCAGAGAAAAAGTATTAATAATGGCAGTGACCTCTGGCGGGCGGATACGTTTATTATACTTAGGAGCTTCGTCGTTCGGAGGTCTTGTCTTTGGTTTTGATTCGTTCCCTGCGCTGCCTCATTGCTGTATGGTGTAGCGTTGTACTGTTTTGTTGTTTTCTTCCGCGAATCCATACATCATGAGATAGAAGAATAGCAAGTTTATTAAAAGGCTAAATAAAATTGAACTTACGATAACTACTAACTAACCTAATCGAACGTTAAACCCCCCCCCTCGCTGAAAGTGTTGAACGATTCCTGCAAGGTCGAGCCGACCGTTAAGCATACCCACGTTGAAAGTATTACTCAAAGACGAGTATAATTATATACACACAAAAACACACACACACACGCAATAATATGTAAGCAAAACCTGTGTAATTTATTTGTTAGCGTATTGCAAAGTATATAAAACAATAAATCTATCGAAAACGAGCAAGACAATACAACGGCGGAGCTGGTGCAGTGATCATTATTTTATCCATCCGGCAAAGAAACGAAACAATCCACTTTCACTAGTAAAATGACTCGCAGTAGTCTGTGGTTGACAGATTTCCATCGCAGCTTGCCGGGCGTTTTTCTGGCCCAAACGCATCAAGCAGCGCCCGGTTTGCATTATTGTTGTAGGTCGAAGATGGTAATTGTGTTTACCCGCTTGTGTGCGCGCATGGATGCATGTGACCGCACTTTCGGTAAAATCGGTTACGCATGGCCTCGCCCCTTTACTCCGATGGATGGAGATCGCAAGAAGTGCAGGTACGGATCACGATGGATTAGAGCAGTGAACTCCAAGGTACGGTTCACCGAGCTATTTTAACTACTTCTAAACTGGAAAGCTGGTCAATGTGGCCCTTGCATCAAAAAGCTGGGAGATCCCTGGATTGAGATGTCTGAGTTGCAACCCGTCGTAGGACGTCAGTAATTTATCGTCCCCGGATCTCACAGCAAGATCAAGTTATGTACGTAAACGCTTCATAAAGTCTAGCTACTGCAAATGCGCTGTTGAACATCGAGAAACCTTTCTTTATGACCCAATTTCGATAATGCACACTAATCCTTCCAGCAATCCGGAATCGAATCCGAAAGTCCACTACCTTTGCCCGATGTCCGAATCGGATCGCTGTGTCGTGATTTTCGGAATCGTTGGATTAACTCCGCTGAAAGGTAGGCGGACGTGATAGATAACCCGATCGCTTTGAGAAACAAGGCATACCAAAATGGAGCACTCGCTGCACTTAAGATTAGTTAATGGTGGTGGTGGTGGTGCTTTCGCTGCATACTGCAACTCCCAAGGGTTTCAAGGGTCCCCCAAATGCCAACAAAACGAAGTAAAAGTAACACAAAATCCGTGGCACGACCCACCGCCGAGATTGCACTCGACCTAAATTTCACATTCTGGGGTAGGTCAGGGCATGCAACCGGGACATGTTTTTTGAGCATGTCGTACAAAATGCACAACATCGCAGCAAGCCCATCCACGCTCCTGATACAGCTGATCGGTCTCGCCTTCGAACGCATACCAATGCCAAAGTCAATGCCAACTATGATAATCATTCCTTTCGAGTGCTGGGGTTGACTGTCGAAGACCGAAGGAAAAATTATGTTCGATGTCGCTGAAAATCAATGTCCACCAACCCCGTACGTGACGGATCGCCCATGGAACCAGATTATCACATAATTTGTCCATCAACGTTACGTACGGTGGCGCATCTTCGTCGTTCGTCGCGTCGTTCAGTACCGGTCCGGTTGAGGCTGTTAACCTCTGGGAAAGCCTGTCTCATCTCCTATTCTGCTGCGAGGGCAAGTCAAACGTAAGACTTGAACGCGCGCACTAGTTCTACCCAACGACGAACCCTTCGCTTCGCACCTGGTTCCTGTGCCCGAGTGGTCCAAGTGAATGAATTTGATCGACTGACGATGCTGGTTTGCACCACAGACTGGGAAAGAGGGGGCCTCCAGGGGATCTCTCCGTGGGCCTCATTCACTCGTCCGCTAATGCATGCTCGTTAGCTCGCTTTTTCCTTCTTCGGTTTATCATCGCTCGTCATCTTTCTCCGGTGGTTGGCACGTTTGCGTCCGTGTGCTGTAGGAGGACGCAGTAGTAAAAGCTTTCCCGGTCGTGCCAGTGAACGGGTTAGGCAGTCGTGAACCAGACGCCAGACCAAACGGTCCATTTCTCCAATTTCTCCGCGGGATTTCTCACTCGTCAGGGAGGCACGGTTCGGCCATTGGTTCGGTCACCATCAGCTCCGGTTTCTCAGTGCCCGTGTGTCATTGTCGCAAATTTGTAGAAATTGTCCTGTTTGCCATCGGCGACCAGTGTACTGAGGACAAGACGGTTATATTGTTTATCGAGTGAAAGTGTGAACTTGACCGGATCGGAGCGGTTCGGGGTGCGATAGAAGGTGCTGGAACACGGCGTGCGTTGCTTGAATGCCGTTGGAGTGTTAAACACACACACACGCAGAGAACGAGTCCCAAGAGTACGACGAAGTACGGAGAGCAAAAGGAACGAAGGAAGACACGATTCGACCGGGCACAATGAAGAAACTGTTGTTATTCCTCTTACTGACCTATTTATGCTCCGGCGCTCTCTCTGCGAGCATATTGGGTAAGTACGCAGAACGTGACTAATAGAAATGTTGGAAGAAAAATTAGTTATTATTTGTTATCTGTTGAGTTTGGTTGCCAAATTCTGCGTCACGCTTTTCCCTATTAGAATTTCAAGTAACAGGATTTGGAAAAAGAAAAACACTTTGGCTTTTTCAAATGTTTAAACCAATGCAAAGATGCTTGGATTGTTAATTGTCTTGAACAATCCTCTCGACGCTTGTGGACCTTGGAGGCTTCAATAAGCGATGGTCCAACTGGAAAAAAACCGCAACCACGGTCTAACAACACAAAATTGTCCAATTAACAGACTATCTTACGCTCGCGACCGATGAGGCAGAAGCCAAAGAGGAAGAGGTCGGTCCGAGCAACTGTCTCTGCAATGGGCCGTCCTGCATTTGCTGCATCGATTTCAACATGACGCTGATCGATCTCGGTGGTCCTGGTAAGCGAGCGCCACATCCTTCCCCGCCCCGTCTCGTAACAAACACAATCACCAACTCGCCAACTCGTTCCAGGTTGCGTCCGACTGAAGTATCTGTCCGCGGACGAAGGAATTGCGCTGAACGTTTCGTACGGCGACAGTGTCCTCCACAGCCAGCGTGTCAAGGGTCCCGATCCTCCGCCGACGTGTTTGAATGTGTTCTCGAGCCTGGCGCAAATGTGTGCCCGCTTCAGTGAGCTGCTGCCGACGGACGAGGGCCTGCGGGGTTGCCTGCAGCTAGAGCCGATGCTGCTCGGGGACGTTCAGATCGAGCTTCCGCTCGGTTGCTTCCGGATGGGCCCGAAGGGCATGGAGGTGATCAAGTCGGCCGAGGAGCAAATTAAGGAACAAATCCCCACCGAAAGGTAAGTGCGTTTGTTTCGGTGTGTCCGATGGTCGGACTTTCTAAGCATGAGTTCCCTTCCATTGCAGTGAGGAAAGCACTCCCGCGCCGGTGGCTACGGTTGAGGAGAAACCGGCGGCGGCGGTGGCGGCGGCTGCCGGTAACAGCACTTCCACACTGTCGCTGCTCGATAGTCTCTCCACGGCCGACATTCTGGCAGCCGTGAGCGAATCGACGGACGAAGGCATTGCAATGATTTCCAACTGGCTCGGTCTGTCGGTGAATCGCGTGCAGAAACCGGCCGAAGGCGGTGCAGCGGAAACGGAAGCGGCCGCTGCTAGCGAGACCGAAAGTGATAAGAAGGAAGAGGAGGAAGAATAGACGGTTTCTCTCCGCCAACCGATTTCATATAAGTAATTTAATAGTATTAATACATCGTAAGTTATATTTCACCAGATGAGAAATGAGAGAGAGAGAGAGAGAGAGAGAGAGAGAGAGAGATTGCGTGTGTGTGACACGAATCAGCATCAATAAAAATCACAATCCGACACATACGACGTTTTGTTACTTCAACCTGTTCTCTGCTTTATTTTCTTTCCCGTTCCTCATGCCAGCTGCAGTGGAGCTCATCGCCGCGTGCTTAATACTACGAACGAACGCATATGAAGAACACAGCTGCTCAGCGTCTTCTTCCCTTTAATGTGTTAGTGCCAGAGGAATAGTCAGATACTTTCGCTCCTTCCTTTGCGCAATCGTTTTTGCAATGGCCTGAGGCGTAATTTATTTCTTCAATGCAACCACGCCAACACAATGTTCGTTCGCCGTTGAGATGCATTGTCCGCTTAATCTAAAACCGCACTGTAAACTCTCCTTCTTGGTGGTTCTTGTTGCCGCGTTTGGGGTTCCGGAACGATTTTTCTGCTCTAGCACAATCTTTTCGTCCCCTATTGGAGCATTGCTTCGCTCTTGCTGTGTTTGTGTTTGTGATTTGAAGCGACGCTGTCTATTGTTTTATTGCCTTACGCATGTTATGGGGTGTGTTACTGTAAGCCACCCCCAGCTGCTTTAGCAGGCTAACACTTCCGTAACAAATTCCGTCCTGTTCACGATTGCTTCTCTTTTTACATATATAATCAACTTACGGGCGATTAGGAAAATATGATTAAAAATACTTAAAAATAAAAACGTTTACGATGTGTATTACCGAGCAAAAGAAGAATGGGAACCCCAAGAAAGGGGTTTTAAGTAGTAAAACATGAGAAACATCTGTGTGCCTGTGTGTGCTGAACACAATTATTCACACAGACACACGCAAAAGGCGCACCCCGTTCGCAGACACGCTAAAACACAATTACGGATGCAGATATCCGTAGCTATTTGTAAACAAAGGCATATCCGAAGAAAAAAGAAGGGTTGATCAAACCAACACCGAGTAACCGAGTACACGCAGCTACATGAACAGCGCCGGCCAGTTATGATGGGCATAACCACCTACTAAAGACCACCATAAACTGTTGACAAAAAAAAAATAGCACAGGGAGCGTGTGGGCATAAGCCGAGTTTGATAAAGAACCACCTCTATTCGTCCAGATGTGTCGTATGCTCTTCTTCCGGTGTCGTACCCTCCAGTTCGAAACCTTCGTCCCCACCACCCTCAGCTTCTTCCGGCGCCATGTCGTTCGCTGCCTTGGTTGATTGATCGTCTTTCGCGCTAGTCGCATCGTTGGTCGTATCGGTGTTGCTGTTCTGTTTGTTGGCCGTTTCCAGTTCTGCGCGAGATTCGGGGGAGTATTATTATGCAATTTTTCTTTTTTTCCTTAACAACGACCAGGACAGCGGTCAGGAAATCAAACACTGTTCACTGCTTGTTTGCATTACCTTTCTCGTCCACAAGCAGATACAGTTCCTCTTGGGAGAGATGCTGCGTGGCTTGCTCGAACTTGGTTACCTCCTGCACGAACCAATCCCAGAAAGGCTTCTCGCTGTCTGACATGCCCAAAATGTCCTGTAAGAAAGGGCATTCATTTGTTAGGACATTCGTGATTGTATCCTCGAGAACCCCCGTCGCGCGTTAGTCAACACAAGCAACATACCTTAAAGCGGGCATAAATCTGTTCTGCCTTTTGTCGTATCTGCTGCGCCTGGAAGTCGAACTTCAGCTTTTGCTTATCGTCCAGCTTCCACGCTTTGGCGTTGCCCACGTACTTCCGTAACCGTTTCATCGTTTCCACACAGTTGGGATTTTTCTTCAGGATCGTCGAAGTAACGCTCAGATCTAGGATGATACAGGAAGCAAATAGAAATAAGAACAAAAAAGCTTGCCTCCTCCCTGCCAGCGGACACCCCCTCCCCCCCCCCCACACTTACTTTCGTACTGTTCCATCAGCTTGACGCATCGTTCCGGATCGGCGCCGTTCAGTTTTACCGATGATTTTATCTCCAGATTCAGCTCCACCAGCTGCCGTTCCAGTTTCAGCACAAACAGCCGCTCGTCAGCAATTTTTTCTAGCAAAGCAAAGCGATAAGAATGTACACAGAGTGTTGATGCGTTTTTCCGACAGTTTTCTTCAATTGCGCTATTCTTACCGAACGGGTCCAGCTTCTTTGTCGCAGCGGGTGTTGTAGCCGCCATGGCCGGTTTTGCTTTCGCCGGTTTCTTCTTCGGTGGTGATCCCGCTGCCACGGAACCTCCCTCCTCCTCCTCGTCAGCATCCAGGAACCGTTTCTGCTTGATTTTGCGACCCCGTTGGCTGACGATTTCCTTCGTGTCGGTCACACCGCCAGCATTGTCCTGCGGCGAGGATTGTGCCTCAAGCACCTTCTTTTGCGATCCATTATTTGTGGCCGGTGTAAGCGCTGGGGTGGCGGCCACCGCCTTCTTGGTGGCAGAGCTTCCCTTTGCGTTCGCTTTTGTTTGTGCTACGACGGCGGCGGGCTGTTGCGTGGTAGCATTTTCATCTTCATACTTTTCCAGCTTTACCTTGCCAATGTTGTACGCGGTTGAGTTGGCCGACACGTGGGACTCGTTGAAGGTGGCCTGGAAAAAAAAACAAGGCGGACAATGAAAAAGCACATTAGAAATGGTACGATCGCTATATTTGGGTTTGTGACGGCTTCAAATTGGTCTCTGTTTCCATGGTGAATGGTTCACAGCTGCCATGTGCTACTTTACTTGCCTCAGCAGCGGAAATTGACGTTTGGTGTGATGTTTCCATCGTATCATCCATTCCCGACTGTACCGCCGCTACGTCATATGCAAGCTACGAAAAGAAGCAAAAAGGAGCAAGATAAACGCTCGTTTCAGGGTACGCTAGTATCGCTACATGAGTTGAACAAAGTTAGTCCCTTCTGTTGGCATGGCCATGGTATCATGACAGCTCTCAGCCACAAACACACCGATCGCGACGACAGAGTCAAACATTTCCAGTTAAAACCGAAAACGGAACAAAAGCGAGAAGAATAGCTTTTTCGCCGAAATAAGCTCAAAATCTCCGTCCCCCTATGTCATACCATCGCAATCCTTCCCTTCCCCCCCCCCCACGTCTTGCGTTCCTTGCGCTCATGTTACACTCACACTTACGGGGCTTGGATCATCACCGCTGATGGCGGACTCGATCTGTATCATTGCCTCGCGGAAGCCCTTCCGTTTCATAAATTTCTCCGCCGCAAACTTTTCCTTCGATGCTTCGTATGGGAACAGGTCCTCCGGCTTGACTTTTCCACTAAAATTAAACAATGAGGGAAATATTTGATTTTGCCACATCTTACATAAATGGCGCCGTACGCCGGGTGAGCTGCCCTGGTTTCCCCCGCCTGCAATACTTACGTTTCACCCGTCCCGTAAAAGTAGACTCTGTATTTGGCCTTTTCCACGGAGGTAACCTGTGGAAAAGAGAGCGAAAGAATGGAAGCAGTGAGACACGGACCATTAATCCTACAGCTTGCCGTCTGTACGCTGCTGTCTGGCGGACGGATCAACCAACGCGCCAATCGAACATCGAATCTTTGCAAGGGTTATGTATGTGGCGGCCGTCATTTCGTCTTACCTTCGCTGGCCACGATGGGTAGCCCTTGACTTTGGCAAACACCAAGTCGCCTACTTCGAACGATTTTTTGGACGCCACCATCGTCGCAGTTTGGTGAGTTTGTTTACGCGGCGGAAAAACCAGAGCGTTCCCGTTCCTCTTGTGGCGCCGTGTACGCTTTCTTCGCTTCGCCCTTTTCTCCTGCACAGACCGGCCAATTCCGGAAACGCCAGCACTTTCCAACACGTTCTAAGACCGGATGGTAATGCTTTCCTCGCCTAATGCCGTCGTGTATCGCTCTATGATGCGGTTGCTTATTGAGCAGAAAAAAGGCAGAATGTATAAACGTTACAGCTCCGTACCAAACACAAGACCTCTCTGGCAGCTTTTCGCCCGCCAGTCGCCAAAAGAATCATCCTTTTCGCCGCGTTGACAGGTGCTTTGACAGTTACGTGGCCGGCAGGGTTGGATAGCGGTTTGAAGGGCCCATCGCATTTACAACCACTTGCAAAGGCCTTAAAAAGCTAAAAAGTTCGGAATAAAAGTTTAAAAAAATAACTACCAAAAACAAACGTGGATTACGATGATACATATTTAGTCTACAGAGGATGGAGGTCGAATCTTAACAAATGTCTTGTGGGTCAACAATTTTGCACCCGATTTCTTAGGTAGTGGTCGAAAACTGTTTACAAATAACAACAGCAGCAGCAGCATTGCATAATGAAGATGTGCTGGTGTTTTCAAGGCGTAAAACAATGCATTTTTTAGCTTACTAAGTATTAAATAGACCGCAAGGATAATCAAACCTCTACACACTAGTAGCTGGAGATGTTCTAAGATCTGGTAGTAACAGCAGCATTAGCTAAAAAAAAAACAGTAATCATATACTACCAACTTTCGTCAACACTCTCACAGTATCGATTGCCAACGATTGTTCTCACATGATGTTGGCTTTGTCCTCGTTATCTTAATTTAACCATAATTATTGGTAAGTACTAAGCTCGAGAACTCCAGGGAGCCATGGTGTAAGATTGAATTGGTGTAATAGAGTTGATTTAATTTTGAGCGAATCCAGGCCGAAACAACAAACAGTTGCATGATCACGGGGGAATTTTCCAAGGAATCAATGCACAGAAAACCCTAAACCTACTGAGAGTGGGATTCCTATGAAGAAAATAGAGGCAAATTAATTCCTTCCTAAGAATCCCTTACATCTGACTACATATTATTATTCCTCCCTCCCAAGCTTTCCGTCAGCTGGGCACTACCGATAGCTGTCAGACCTGTCGGAATCGGAAGGCTGAAGCGTTCCGGTGAAGCGTTTCCTCACTCTCGCATCGGGCAGCACCAAAATGCAAGGGCACGAAGTGTTTTTCTACGAAGGCTGTCATTTTTAATGGTTGGATTTCTCCTAAGCCAGAGAAGAGCAGAAAGAAAGTCATTTTTCCCACAAAACGGCTTCTTTCTTTCAAGTTTTGCGTTCAAAACAGGTGTGCACAGGTTGTGAACGGTATCGTGCCAGCCCGTATCACCTGCAGGCAATCGCTGTGGACGCGTTTGCCAGACAAGAAAGTGGAAATATTGGTCGATAATTGCGACGGAACACGGGTAAGGAGGACACACACACAGGGTTTTTTTTCTTTCTTTTCTTGCCTTTCCCTTTCCTGCCATTACACTTGCTATTGTGTAGCAACATAGCTCGAGACCCGTTTCCCCCGTTTTTCCGTTCCTCTCTGGTCGGCCCCTGGGGTGGTTTTGTGCGTTCCGAAACAACGCTCGTTCCAACGCTTTGTGGAAGCTGAGCTTGAAGGAAATCCCCGAAGAAGAGTTGTGCGTGTGTACGTGCGTGAGTGCGGGTGTGTGTGTGTGCAGAGAGATACTCGAACGAACGAAATCATCCTTTTTGGTGACTGTGAATTTGTGACGAAACAGTGCGCTTGCGAACATACGACACTGATGTAAGAAGTCTCGAAAGGCTGCCACACCACGGCCCACTGGACGGCATACCGTGGCTGTGAGAAGCGCAAAACAAAAGAGAATTGTTTTATACAAAGCTCGCAAAATTGAATGGCCACCACCCGCCTTTCTTAGCTGCGTTGCACCCTGTCGATGTAAAAAATTAGCGATAAGATTTTGTCTCAACTTTCCGTACAGTGGTGGCTAATCTAATTTTTACTTATTGCTGCGTTACATTTGTTTTTTTTTCTTTTGCTTCCATTGTTCTTCTCACGGATGACGATGATGACGACAACAACAACAACGCTCCCAACAGAACGCCTAGAAAAGGTCTGTCTGGATTTGGTTTGTGTAAATAACTGCGTGCGCGTGTGTGTCGAAGTGAGAGAGAGAGAGAGAGGCTGATACTTTCCTTCGGTCGCTAAAGGAACAATAAACACACAACGCAGTAGGCAGGAGAAACATAGCAGGCCGTTGTATCCAATGTCTAAACTAAACTCCCATGGGGCTACTGGGCTTAAGAATATTAATCTTGAAGAGGTAAGTATCAGTAGGTCATGCAAGCCGAGCTCAGCGAAGCAATGACAGTTGTTTTTAAACTGAAATTTTGTTTCTTTCACTTTACTGCACCTGTACCATCCCGATTCTGGCCGGGATTCGATCCACACTTGCCTGCTGCTGCTGCTGCTGCTCTCGGAACAAATGGACGATCAAAATTTAATCACGTCGCAGATATGGACCGATCTAGAGGCTGGCATAAAGCAGGTGTACAAAGGGGAGCTCAGTTTGGGCATCGCGCGGTACATGGAACTGTACACGTAAGTGCCACCAACCGGAAGTGAACAGTGTAGACAGTACAGTTGTTTCCGGAAATGAATGTTGTGTGAATGTCGCCACCATCCAATCGATCGATTGCAGTTTACGGTAGTGCGTTTCACAGGTTTTGTGTGGACTGTGTCTGGATAACCGGTGTATGTAGAGTGAATGTTGTTAATGTGCATGTGTATGAGTGTGCGTATGTGCGCCAAGAAAAGGTCAGGAACAGGGAGATACGGAGTGTCGCGGTTGTGTGTTATGATGCGAACATGCTGCGTTCGATCAACCCTTCGTTGTGTCTTTCCTTGACCTCTCCCGCTCGCTTGTGTAGTTGTGCTCGCTCGTAGGACAACACTGTAAGCACAGAAGAGGGGGAAGGAGAATGGGCAGAGAGTGAGTGGGACGGTGAACAACAAAACAAAAGAAATCTTGTTTGGTGCCTTTAAGCCAAGCGAACCTGCAGCATGATTGTGTTTCAAGAGTTATCGGACACCACCACCAACCACCAAAACGCGCCTGTACTCTGCCTGTGCGCGCTTGATGACGATGGTCGTGGTCGCTATCAGGTTTACCCGTTAAAGGTGTTTCAAACTTCAGATAGTTGACGACTGCGTGCGTATGTGTTTACGAATTAGTGGTGTGCATGTTCGTGTGTGGCTAAAAACAGCACCAACAAAAAAAAAAAACATCCTCGTCTCTCACAACAAGTTAGCAGAAGCTTGATTACACCAATGCGGAAGGCACCGTTTTTGCGGTTTTGTCCTATCGAGACTGGCTTCACAGTCTCCAATGATACGCAGCACGTCCATCACGTCCGGAAGCAACGTTCGAAGGAAGCTTTCGCCAAATAACATGGCCAAAATAATGTCACCAATATGGTGTCGTCTAGTTCAAAATTTTTGTTTGAAGTGTTACTGTTGCAGGCTGCTTTGCGTTAGCAGTCCCCGTTGCTATGGGCTACCAAAATCTAGAGGGCATTCTTTACTTTATCCGTAGATCGTTATCTTGGGCTCCTGTGGCTGCACATTGATGCTGCTGCTGCTGCTGCACCAAATGATCAAAGCGAATTTCATTTCCTATAGATCAGTGATGCACAACACCCCACACACATTGCACAGTGTGTAAGGATGGTGCTCTGTCGTCGGAGTGTGAGAGAATGCGGGTGATCTATTTTTAAGTTTCTATTTTCCTGATTGGAATTTCACCGTCGCGTCGTAACATACCCGGTTGTGCGACGGTCGAACATGAAACACTGAAATAAGTCGTCGCAGGTTAGAGCTGTTCGGTTTGATTTACGTACGGAAAGCGCTAATGCTTTTTGCAGCTAAACAAAGCTGCGAACGCTGATGTTGATTTCATCATACACTGGTCAGGAAACAATGACTAACTGCGCGGTGGTGCAAGCACAATGCGC
Organism: Anopheles stephensi; assembly: GCF_013141755.1. Taxonomy (NCBI): domain Eukaryota; kingdom Metazoa; phylum Arthropoda; class Insecta; order Diptera; family Culicidae; genus Anopheles; species Anopheles stephensi. The sequence continues at coordinate 84,865,160 of NC_050203.1, read as the reverse complement.
CTTGCTCTGTGCCAAACTCTGATACAAAAGGTGCGCGACGCTAATGATTGCCGTCATGGCAATACTGGCAAAGCATAATGATCTGTTGTGCATTGGACAAGCGTTTTACGGAAACTTGTTGTATATGTTGTATAGTTTTGTTTATTGATATTGTATCAATGGTTAATGTACGCCCTTTGCCATTGCAGACATGTCTATAACTACTGTACAAGTGTGCACCAGCAGCCAAACTCCCGCACGGGCTCGTCGAAGGTGTCGAAGAAGGGCATTAGCGCACCACCGGGCGGTGCCCAGCTCGTCGGCCAGGAGCTGTACAAACGGCTGAAGGAGTTCCTCGAGAACTACCTCGTCCGGTTGCACCAGAATGGGATCGATCTGATGGGCGAGGAGGTGCTGAATTTCTACACCAAGCGCTGGGAGGATTATCAGTTCTCGAGCAAAGTGCTGAATGGCGTCTGTGCCTACCTTAACCGACACTGGGTGAAGCGTGAGTGCGAGGAAGGCCGGAAGGATGTGTACGAGATCTATCAGCTGGCACTCGTCACCTGGCGCGGCAATTTGTTCAAGCATCTGAACAAGCAGGTCACGAACGCTGTGCTGAAGCTGATCGAGCGAGAGCGCAACGGGGAAACGATCAACTCACGGCTGGTGTCCGGCGTCATCAACTGCTACGTGGAGCTCGGCCTCAACGAGGATGATCCGCACGCGAAGGGACAGAATCTGTCCGTGTACAAGGATAGCTTTGAAAATATATTCCTCGAAGACACGGAAAGGTAAGGTTCGATCGACAATCGTCCTGCATGGGGACTAACGGGGGTTTCGTTTTCTGCCTGCAGATTCTACACACGCGAAAGTGCGGACTTTTTGCGTGAAAATCCCGTCACCGAGTACATGAAGCGCGTGGAATTGCGCTTGAACGAGGAGCAAAAGCGCGTACAGGTGTATCTGCACGAAAGTACGCTCGACCGGCTGGCAGAAAAGTGTGAACGCGTGCTCATCCACAACCATCTCGACCAGTTCCGGACCGAGTTCCAGAACTTGCTAAACTCGGACAAGAACCAGGATTTGGGCCGAATGTACTCGTTGGTCGCCCGCATCAAGGCGGGTCTGTTCGAGCTGAAGGAAATCCTCGAAACACACATCCACAACCAGGGTCTGGCAGCTATCGAGAAGTGTGGCGATTCTGCTGTAAACGTAAGCGAAAAGCCAGCACGACGAGGCGGAAGTGGGTGGAATGCAGGCTAATGAATTAATTTTCCTTTTGCGCAGGATCCTAAAATCTACGTCCAAACGATTCTGGAGGTGCACAAGAAATACAACGCATTAGTACTTACGGCTTTTAACAACGATAGCGGTTTCGTGGCGGCACTCGACAAGGCGTGCGGTAAGTTTATCAACACAAACGCGGTAACCGAGCTGAGCAGAAGCGCCAGCAAGAGCCCGGAACTGTTGGCCAAGTATTGTGATTTGTTGCTGAAGAAGTCTAGTAAAAATCCCGAGGAAGCCGAACTGGAGGACACGCTTAATCAAGTGGTAGGTTTAGTGCGTGTTGGTTGCCATATTCACGCCATTTCGTATTAACCGCGCTTTCTCCCCTTTATCGCACAGATGGTTGTGTTCAAATACATCGAGGACAAGGATGTGTTTCAAAAGTTTTACAGCAAGATGCTCGCGAAACGGCTTTGCCAGCACATGTCCGCCAGCGACGATGCGGAAGCGTCGATGATATCGAAGCTGAAGCAGGCCTGCGGGTTCGAGTACACCAGCAAGCTGCAGCGCATGTTCCAGGACATTGGCGTGTCGAAGGATCTGAACGATCAGTACCGGAAGCATCACGAGAAGCTGCGGGATACGCGCAGCACGGGACAGAGCGAGATCGATTTCAGCATCCTGGTGCTATCGAGCGGTTCGTGGCCGTTCAATCAGGGATTCACCTTTTCGTTGCCCTTCGAGGTAAAGGCTGTTGGGCGTGCCGCCTGTTCGCCGGTGTGAGATTGCTAACGCATTTTGAACGCCTTTCATTCCACAGCTGGAACAGTCGGTCCATCGGTTCAACAATTTCTACGCGAAGCAACATTCCGGCCGTAAGCTGAACTGGTTGTACAATATGTGCCGCGGCGAGCTCATTACCAACTGTTTCCGAATGCGATACACGCTGCAGGTATGGTCGGAGATCGGTCTCTTCTTGGAGGATCCCACATTCATGAGTATTTTTTTTTTCTTCTGCCGTACCACAGGCCAGCACCTTCCAAATGGCCGTGCTGCTGCAATTCAACGAGGAAACGGCCTGGAGCATTAAGCAGTTGGGAGAAAACACTGGTAAGTGGCGAGAGATGATACATGATAACAAGCCACGAAAAGTGCAGTTTCAAGCGTACGTTACAGTACCTTTATTGCTTTAAATCTATATCCTACGCATTCCCGGTATCGTTCCAGGTATCAATAACGATAATCTTATACAGGTGCTTCCAATTCTGCTAAAGACAAAGCTACTTAATTGCTACGAAGGCGAAGGCAAGCTACATCCCGACTCAACCATCGAGCTAAACAAGGACTTTAAAAAGTGAGTGTGAGCGATCGCACGTTGAACTTCACACTAACACGTTTTGCTCTGTTACCCTTTGCTAGCCGCAAGCTCCGCATCAACATCAACTTCCCGCTGAAGTCGGAGCTGAAGGTGGAGCAGGAGGCGACACACAAGAACATCGAGGAAGATCGCAAGATACTCATACAGGCGGCGATCGTGCGTATCATGAAGATGCGCAAGATGCTCAACCATACGCAGCTCGTGAACGAGGTGTTGAACCAACTGTCCACACGGTTTAAGCCCAAGATTCAAGTGATAAAGGTAAAGCTCTACGCCCTTTTATTAGGGGGTTACGTTTGTTGCTGACTTATTGTTTTCTTCTCCCCCCCCCCGGAACAGAAATGTATCGATATTCTGATAGAGAAAGAATATCTGGAACGTCAGGAAGGACAAAAGGATACCTACAGCTATCTGGCTTGATCAGTGATAATTTTAATCGGTAGTGTAGTTATCTAAAGCAACAAAACACACGTATTTTTTTTTTTTCGATATCGAAGCATCGCTCAACCGAGATGAGCTGAACGCAACATACCGTCTGGATGAAGGGAACGTGCGCCACTAACAAGGGAAAGGTGAAGGTGTGATGAAGCCGACGAGCGACCGACAGGCAAAACGCGCTGTAGGACGAATAGATGCGTAGGTTCATCTGCTTGCTTCCTGCGACGAAAGCGCAAGTAATTATGTAAAGACGGTAGATTAAACCTGACAGGAAAAGCATCTTATTTTGGGCCAAACAATAGTTTCCCGCTGCAAATAAGAGCAGCGGCGGACAACGCCACCACACACCAGTCCCCCTCGTTTGTGTGAACGCACATAAGACGGAGCGAAAGATGAAGAGAGTAAACTGGCTGGATTCACGTCCGGCTAGATGTCCATGGTGGCAGGGTGATTCTAATAATTCTCCCCCCACCGAAAGTGGAGTGGACATCGGCTGCAGCTAATAACGAGCGTGTAACCAGGGACACAGACAGAGCAGAAAGAGCTATATAGGTAAATATTATTTTGTAAAACTTTTTATTCAAAGCCTGATGGTCTGTGGAAGACATGCCCGATGGAGGGGGTAGAGGACTAGGAGCCCCATGGCTGGAGGGATAGTGCGCTTCTTTCACTCTTTTTTTACCCCAGACCGCAACGCTGATTATATGGTTTATCAGGATTTTGTTTGTTAGTTTGTGATTTTAGCTGAATTTTTTCACAATTTGTGGTTTGTGGTGAGAGGAGAAGAGAGAAAGCACCTAGCTGAGTCGGTTTATGTGAATGTGTTAGTATGTGTTTGTTGTGTTTTAAAATGGCTTAAATCACTCGTCGCCGCGCCCTCCCAATGATTCCGTTAGCCCGCTTTTAAAGAATTGTTTGACGTCGACCAACCAATAGAGAAAACAATCGGTTTGGCAAATTGCAATACGACAAAAGGAGAAAGTGTCACATCGGAAGATTCGTCTTCTTTATGTTAATTGTGTAGCATGTACTATGATGCTTGTGTTGATTCTTCTATAAATACTGACACCTATACAATCTAAACAAAACACCGTTGAAGCATACATGCTTGCCGTACATCCATCGCTCCCGTGTAGTAACAGGCGCCGATTGCTCGAGCTCTAGCAGCAGAAGGCGGGGGTGAACTTACTTATAATGTGTAGCTTTAAAGAAACTCGGTTCATCTCGGTTCATCATCATCCCTTTAATTCTCTATTTTCAATACCGCCGTCCCCGCAGTGTTTCAGCAACCAATGGGTTGGGGCGTGAGAAAAGGCAACAGAACGGAAGCTTAGACATTAAGAACAACTGAGCTGTACTACGATTAGCTTGGTTAAAAAAAAAAAGAGAAACAAGAAACACACACACACACTCAACGTCGTGCGTAACAGAATTCATTACAGCAAGCAGAATTTACTTGTGTATCATCGATCCAGCCAATGATGGGAATAAAGCAAAATCGAGGATCTAAACAGCCTAGATGCAGATTAGCAAGCCATGCGTTGTGGTTGGTCCTGTAATTCGTACTGTGGTTGGATTGCGTTTTCCCAATTATCACATGACCCTGAATCGGTTGCCGCCGGTGATCACTGTAACGATATCTTTCTCAAAATATAGTCTGGACTTTCTTTAGTTTTTTTTTGTTACAGATAGTAGAGAGTTCTGAGAGGTCTGATGCATATCTGAGCTCCCTGACATCCACTGTTTTTGTGTAAGTGAACCATAGAAGATGTAACAGACATAATTCAGATGAACCCTTGGGCTTCCAACTCAACATTCGGGGCACTTAACTCTGGTCGCCGAATTATAAATCTACAATATTGATTTAACAAAAATGCAGTGATTTATCATTGCCACAAGAACCTTTTAAACCTTGAAACCCCGTCCCTTCTAAAAGTGAATCATTGATATTCGGCTTGATAGCATCTGTTTCAAAATACAACGGATAAATTTGATTTTTTTAAATAAACAAATAATGGAACTGTCAATCAGCGTGACCGTACCCGGCGACACTGTCAATGGTCAGCTGTCAGCAGCAAACGTCAAACAGATCTGATCAAAGTTGCAAGCATACGCATTTCCAGGCGCATTTCTCTCTACCATTACTAAAACAGGTAAATTTACTACCCGTAAAAGCGATTTTATATAAAAAATCTTAACGAACCACTGTCTCGTCCACCATGCCACCAGCCGTAAAACCATGAGTGGACGCGAAGGTGGCAAAAAGAAGCCGCTGAAGGCACCGAAAAAGGAGCAGTCCGAGATGGACGACGACGATGTGGCCTTCAAGCAGAAGCAGAAGGAGCAACAGAAGGCGCTCGAAGCGGCAAAACAGAAAGCGTCCAAGGGTGGTCCACTGCTCCAGGGCGGTATCAAGAAGTCGGGCAAGAAGTGATCGAAGCGAACCGAACTAAACTGCTGCTTCTACTGCGCTGCCAGCCACCACCGTTGCAAACCGATGGACCGACCCATCGGAGGTTAGGTGTTCTTTTTGTAAGCATGTTTTCCGGGACCGTCTTTATGCGTTAAGCTACAACCTCGTGCCGTTTTTACAACCGATCGGACGTGACGAACTTGGTGTTGGTTCATATTACTACCGCTACAAACACTACTTTATTGGTGAATAAACCTCATTTTCGCCTAACGATGTACGATTTATTTGTTATCTCTTCGAATAAATAGGTTTGTGTTATACGGTAGATTAAGAATAGTTACTGTGCGACGCTCGATTGCCGTGGAAATGCTGTTGATGCTCTGGGGGAAAAACGTTCTTTTTTTCATTGCACTCGGGAAACTCTCGGGGGAGTCGAGAGTTCGCGTTGCCGTCAGTTGGGTGCCGGAACGAAATGGTCGTAGTACGATTTGGTGAACTCGATCATTAAATCCAGCATCGCGTGTGGTACGAAATCAGGATTACCTTGCCCACCTTCAATCTTTCCGTCGGCAGTGAAGCGCATGTAGCTGGCGACGGTCGTTTCCGGCGGGACAACTGCTCCGTCCTCGACAATACAGTTATCCTTCAGCAAGCATCGCCGTCCCTGTTTGTGACAGAGGGAAAAAGGTAAGCTTTCCGCATCACACGTATGATCGTCCAGCGGTTTGGTTGTCCCACTTACTATCACAGCATTCTTGCCAATGTAAACGTAAGATCCGATCGAGGCCGCCGACACAACGGCTCCCTCGCCGATAAACACATGATCGCCGATTTGCAGCGGGAAAAAGGCAACACCCTTGCTGAACTGTTTGTACGGTGGCCGCACGACCGATCCCTTGGAAATGACACAGTATCTTCCGGTACGGACGGAAGCCAAATCTCCCCGGATGATGGCACCGCTCTGCACGATCACCTTACCGTGGAGGACAATGTTTTGCGAGCCGCATAGAACCGTCTGGCGGCTAACCTTGTTCCCGGACGCAGTTTCCACGTACTCCTCCTTGCTGTAGTACGTGTTAAGGGCATCCATCGCTGGTGAAACGATAGGAAACGGAGACACATGTAGGAAGGAGGCAAACTTCCGGTAATGGAAATAAGCATTTGCAACGTACCGATGCTTCGATTACTAGTTTCCGGCAGAGACAGGATGCTTGTTTTATTCCATAAATCTAGTAGTAGCAGCGCAAACGAAAACAATTGCTCATTCCACAACAAATCGCCTGAATGAGGTTTATGTGCAGGAGGTTGGCTCATTCATCTGACAGCTTCGTTTGACAGTTGTAAGCAACATTTGAATTTTGTACCAAATAAAACCGTTAAAATGCTTCGCATTGGGGAAAGAAAAAAACTCAATTATAATGTTGTAAAATGTGTTAAAAACCTCAACACGAAGCATTCACTTCACATTAAACATTGCTGGCACTGCGGACTGTTAAAATCAAGTGGTACAATTTAAACCGATCTGATGGTGAGTGGGGTTTGTGTCTTGACTATTCGCCACAGTTCGTACCGGTTCGGGTATTTTGGGTGTAATAGAGGGATATTTAGGAAAGATCCTGGAATGACTCACTAGAACATGTATCTCGGGATTGTGCTTAGTTTTGAGGGGAAAAATCAAGACAGATTTATGTAGGACGAGGACCACTACTGTTCTTCGGAATCCGCGGACTCCAAATTCCACCAGATATCTCTAACATTCTTGCCACTGTGGATTGAGACCAAGTACGTTTGATTTAATTTTATTTTCGGAAGGTAATAAAACGCTAAAAATTACCCGAAAGCCAGTTCAGTTTAATACTTCCTTTATTATGCAGGGAGTATAGTTGCTAGACAGCTTTCTATTTAACAGATTTACGTTACGTCGAGCGGTTATTATGGACCGGGGGAAAAAGAGTTATTGGAACGAAAACTTGAACGGAGGACATCGAGAGAGAGAAAGATGAAAGAGAGTAAAGTTTTGTTTGTGATAAAGAGCAGGATTGATAAACAAAAAAAAAAAAAAAAACCAGAGACAAACAAACCGAGACAAAAGGACGAAGACAAAATGGAGACGTGTCTCCCAAAATTAGCCCACCACAAATCGACTGTTGTTTTATAGCAATTATTGTTTGATTGGTGTTGTTGGCATTCGACCGTTGTATGTTAATCTTTGACCGTTTTCGTTTTTCTCGTGTATAAAAAAGGTTGTTTAGCGACTCTATCTAGCAATAATAAATAACTTCCTTCCTTCTTTCCTACCTTCGCGCCCCTACTCGTCACTAGTGGTCTAGACTCTATCTACTACGACGGGTTCTTACTACAATTGAATCGTGGGATGGGGATACTATATACAAGCGGAGATACCGGGACGCGTTCCTCGCTAAAACGGCGCTTAAATAAACTATGTCCGACACCTGTCACTACTTTTCCCTCCATTTTTCTTTTCGCTCGCGGAATGGATATGAATTCTCTTACTGATGATGATGATGATGATGCTGATCCTTAACACTTACACCTCTGCCTATGTGTCGCCTGCCGATGCGATGAGATTGATTGTGAAACGATCGTTCCCTTACATACGAACCAAAGAAAAGCATAAAAAATCTACCAGCACTAACAAACGAACGATCGAACGAGAACAAACAAGCCGCGAGAACGACGCACCGTCGTCCGCACAGTACGTACTAGCAGCAGGAGTAGTAGTTGTAGTAGTTAATTGTCACCTTATTAGTTTTTGGCACGATGTATTCACACGAAGCTGCTCGCTGGCTGGCTCGATTCACCGTGACGGCGATGGCGCACACGGTATAATGTACGGTTGCACTGGCGAGGACGACTCGGTGCTTCCACTCCTCTTCTCGTCGTTCGACTCCTCCTCCTCCTCCACCACCACCACCGCCGCCGCCGTCACCGGCTTCTCCTTCTGACTGAGGTGACGGCCAAGCGATCCCCCACCGCTCTTCCCACCGGCACCACTCTTCGGCACCCCGATCGTGCGGAAGTTCGGGAATCGGTTGTGATGATGATGGTGATGGTGATGATGATCCTTGGTGCGCTGCTGCACATCCTTTGCGAAAGCTTTTTTACCACCTTTGCACCGGGCACCGTTGGCCGTTAGGGTGGACACGGAGCTCCAGGCCACCGCTGCCGGTGGAAGAAGCGTCCCCTGTCCAATGCCGACGCTGGCCAACGGTGCCGGCTTTTGTCACGAAACGCCACCGGCAGTGATGGCCGGCAGTGTGTTGTACATGGCGGACGCTTCAGTCGCGCGGTTCGGAACCGTTGACGTTGGGGTGGGCGGCAGTGGTGCGGGTGCGGGTGCGGATGCGGGGGATCGGTTTTTCACTCTAAATCTAAAGCTTAACGATAGTGCCCGGGGCGTAGGAAACATGTAGAACCGTTGGCCGGGACTCGGTAATCCCTAGACGTAGCGTGTCAGCTGGGCGTAAAAGTCCTGCAGACAGATCTGGAGCTGCTCGAACGACGGCCGCTCCATCGGTAGCATCGTCCAGCAGTAGGCCATTATTGCGAACCTGCGGAGGAAAAGCCGTTAATATCTCGGAAAGGGTCATGCTCGGTGCCGCGGGGGAAGGAAGCTACTTACAGCTCATCTGGACAGTTGATGGGCTGCGATAACCGGTAACCATCGCGCAGATAGTGTTCCATCTCGAACGGATCGACCTAAAGAAATTACCCGAGACAAAAAAGACGAAGAAGAATACCATCAGTCACCAACGTCCGGTTGCGCATCAACTCTCACTTCTAATTCTACCTCAGCGTAAGGTTGTCGGGCAAGTGTACAGAGCTCCCACATGAGGACACCAAATGCCCACGTGTCGGACGCTTCACTGAACTGCTTGAACTGGATGGATTCGAGCGCAAGCCACTTGATCGGTCGGTTCTCACTGTCCCCCAGACAGTAGTAATCGCCGGGGAACAGATCGCGGGACAGCGAGTTGTCGGCCAACTTCACCCGCAGCTGATCGTCGATCCTGTCGAAAGAAATGAAGATATCCGATCGGTTAGTTTGTGCGAAACTTCGGAATCAACTCAATCGCGAGAACAACACTTACACGCAATTTCGTGCCGCAATGTCCTTGTGGATCACACCGTGACTGTGCAGGTGGCCGAGTGCTTGGGCGAGCTGGAGCTGAATCTTGACGATCTGAATCGTGGTTAGGGTGCGGGCGACCGGTTCCTGCAGGAAGATCTTCAGGTTGCGTGTGTTTTCCGGAGCTAGGTAGAGCAGGAATGGAGCTGTGTGATCGTCGATCGATACGCCCAACACGGATAGGATTCCTGGGTGTTGTGCACCGTACAGGCTCATGCCTTCGTGGAGGAGTAGGGACACTTGCACCTGGGAAGCGTGTGGTCCGACCGTCTTTACCAACACCTCCTGGCTGTCGTTGTAGCTGCCACGGTAGACACGTCCGAATGTGCCCTCCTGAAGTAGACTGGACAGGCGTACACGGCATCGTTGGACGGTCAGTTCGGAGATACGGCGCTGCAGTTCCTCTGGCTCAGCATTCGCGTAGATGCGATTGCGTGAAAGAGTGGCGATCGTGGGAGCGATCGAGGGAGGAGATACGATCGAGGAGGGCGCCGATGGTGCGTGTGTCTGAAGACGCTGGAAGCTGGACGTCCGGATCGGTTGTGCGTGGTGTGGTTTTCTGTTGAACGAGCCTCGCACACAGTACGCGATCATGATGAAGATCGAAACGAAGAGGATCGCCAGAATGCCTCCTATTATGATCGTGATCAGCCCATTCTGTCCGTTGGAAGCATTCTCCAGCAGATAGGGATCCGGTTGTGTTGCGTCTGGATGTTCACTAGCGGGAGGACGAAAAGAGCTGTTAGAAGTGATTTCAATATCGATTCCGATTCGCTCATATTTACCTCATCAAACAGATCTTTTTGCGACGGAACAGCAGCTCCGTTGTGTTACCCGTCAACCGATCTAGAGTCACCTCGATCGTGATCGTTATGTCCAATTCGGCCGACTTTTCTCCACTGCAGCGCAACCCGATGGCGAACGTTTCGATGTGTTCCGGGATCTCTCCCTGCCAGGATATGTTCATCGACGGTTTTGGCAGTGCGATCGAGTCGGGTGAATCGATGTTGATCCGATAGGGCAGTGGTCGGTCGGCAAGACTTTGCCAGGTGAACGAGATCTCCTCCACATCGGCCGGGACCGGTACGGTGAAGTGAAGGGCGTATGCATTGACCTGTCCTTCGCGGACGTAGTAGATTTCCGCCGAGAGTCCTGGAGAGAAAAGAAAAACGGGGAATAATTTTAATATCAATTTCAATTTTTTTTAAATAAAATATGAATAAATGAAGGAGTTGTGGGAGATTGGAATGCTTTCTTCCTAATAAGTGAAGGATCCGCCGTTCCATGAACCGTTCTATAACCTTGAGAAAAACACATTTTTTCATCGAGAATTGAACCCAGTCCGAGCGTGTTGTAGAGTCATGACGCGTCCGATTACACCAACTTACCAGCTCGGATGTGATACGTTAAATCTCCCTCTGGTGATACGATTTATCATCAAAAATCCTCCCCATAAACGGCTCCTTTGTCTTGTTTCCTTCCCATCAGTTCCGTACAACGATTTAATGCCAGCCACTACCACACAAAACAGAAACTATTCTCATTTACATGGGCGCAGCCCGCTTTATTATCCTCCTCATAATTCAGCATTATGCTTTAATGTGTTTTAAAAACTCGCCCATTAAGATACTTCTGCTGCCATTTACTTTGCGCCTAATATCTTCCTTCTGGTGGTGGTGGCCAACGAACAACAATAAGCTTCCCGGCAAGAGGTGCCATACGTGCCATTTTACTAACACGAACTATGCGCTTGTTCGTGCCGTGGATGGCAAACCGCGAATGCAAATTTTGCCACATTTCACAAAAGAAAAAAAGGGCACCAGCATGATATTACTACATCACACTAGGTCTGTTTTTATTCCCTGCTTCGCATTGGGTGAGCATGCAAACAATTATCGCCCAAGAATTATGAGGCGTTAGGGTAAGTGTGAGCTTGGCTGCTGCTGCTTAATGCGACAGTAAGCTGCTATAAAATAAATTTTAATCCGCTCAAATTGCATCCGCTGGTGTGGCTTCTGCAGTTGCTTTTTTCTTCGTGTCTCTCTTTTTTTCTTGTTGATATAGCTTGGTGGCTTAATCTGCGAACCTTCCACGGGTCGATTCGGTTGAGAAGTTTTGGTCCAGATTTTGGACAACTGCTTTCCGCGGTTTATGTTTTGTAGATCTATTCGTCCCCAATAGAGAGTGAGCAATAATTTGGAAGGTTTATTATCGCTCTATAATATAAATCATTGATAAAAGATCAGCCATGAAAGATAGCAGAACTCTCCAAAAACCCCTCAGTCTCATCCAAGATACCGTTGCCTGTCAACTTGACCGGTCGTTTGTTTCGTTCTGCTCATCATAGTGAACAATGTGTTGCCGTGTTTGGGCGAGATCGTAGCAGGCAGAGCATCAAATTTTCCCGTCAATTAACAAGCGACAATCCGTCTGATCCGAATCTGATGGGCGAAAACAAAACGCACGTGCGCTGCTCTGGTTCTTCACACGTGGTTAGAGAGGAAGAGAAAATGGCGCGCGAAAACGCACATCAGACACGGATCGGTGGTGCTTTGTAAATCGTTTATTTTAACCTTTTCAACGCTCTCCACTGAGAGTTTAGCATATTCTTTGCAACCGTAAATAGCACCTTTGCTTCTCACTGGTCGTGTGTGTGTGTTTTTCCATGGCTGTTGGTATTATTTTGTTTTTCAATTTACACAGTGAAAAGTGTTGAGAAGGAAACAAAACAAAGCAACAAAAAAACCAGCGGAGGCATATAAATCACTGCCAAAAAGCGCCAACCAAACCGGATGCCAGAATCTGGGTAACTTCCGGGAAAATTCGGAACAAAAAAAACCCCTTTGGTGGAAAAACAACAGTGGGAAAAAAGTACTGTGACTGTGGCGACATTTAATGATCCATACACACTTCTGCTCGACACCGAGTTCTCGCGTGGCATTATTTGTCTGCAGACTTTGGGGCGCCTCGGTGATGATGGCTCCGGCAACTTTTCACGGTTCGTCGCACTAACGGTGTTTGGAATTAATTCATCCTCCACTGCCATGCTCCACCAACGAGGCTGGGAAAACGATTTGCTTTCACGCAGTTTCCACGCCAATCCACGTCCTCTCCCTCTCTCTTTCTCAGTCGTGCATTCGTTGTGATTAAACACAGGAAGGTGAAGATAAAATGTTTTTATCTAATTAAATGCACCAAAATGCGTGTGTTTGTGTTCCATGGTGGGGGAGGAGGATTTTTCCTCCCGCTTTGTCACCCGTGTTGTGTGCGCCATAGAAAACTGGAAAAATGCTCAACCAAAGGACAACACGAAGCAGAAGGGCTGAGCAAAATCGTATCAATCTTCGGTCTATTAAAACCCACTCTTTTCCTTCTCTCTTCTCGCCGGTTTTGGTGTCCTTGGCAGCAGCCTTCAACACACACACACACACGCTGGCTGGTGGGTAAGATAATAATAACAATCAACCGGAAAATTGAGAGATAATCCGATTAAATTTAATAAACATCCCAAGTGAGACTTTTCTCGCCTCAACACTGGCCTTGTAGCTTAAATCTGTGCTCAGTCTCCCTAGCAGCAAGGGATGAAACGGGTTGACACCGGTCGATGAATCCCTCCGTGAATCCGACACTATATATTTACTGGCCAAGGCCTGACAGATGCGATTCATCGACACGGTAAGCAGCCAGCGAGGGTCACGGTCTCACAAAAAGCAAAACGAATCAACGTTTCAAAAAAAAAAAGAAGTGATTTCGATGCTAATGTGAGGATTATGCATTTGAAAAATAGAAAAAAGGGGGAACAAGCATAAAACCAGAAACCGAAATGTGACGAATTTTAAAAGACACAAACAAACGCTTCGCTTTAAAATCCCGCCCGGTGAACAATGGGTTGATGAATATGTTTATGGCGTGAAATGTACAGATAAATCTCGAAAAGGTCTACACAATAACTCAATCACGCAACTGGATATGTTCTTCTTTTCTCTGTTTCTACCACGCTTCACCAATTCATTTTGAGTTATGAAATTGAAGTAGAGCAACGCGGAAAAAATGTAAGACATTAAATAACAGAAGCAGAAAAACAGGAGCAGCATAACGCAAAATAAAGAAGGTGTTGAATTATTGAAGTAAGAAATTGAAAAGAAACGATCACTGCAAGCTGTTAAGAATGCATGCGAGCAACAACAATGAAATATATTGGAAAATGGAAAAGAAAGGAGAACGTAACAGAACAGCAGAACAGAATTCGAGATATGGCACGGAACGTCGATCACCGATTGATGGAATAGTTTAACCGTTGTTTGATTGACAAAGGATGCCACGGGAAAAACGGATACTTTCTCGCACCACCCAGCCAGCTAGCTAGTCATGGTAACAATCCGCCGGGATTCCGGACGGTTACTAAGAGAAGCACTGTGAAGGCGTAATGGATCAGCAGTGAATGAATACAGCTGAAAAGGAATCCTATTCATTTGCTGGTGCAATAGTTATTGAGTGGCAGCAAATGGGGCACATTATCGTGTGCTGTGGAAAACACATTTTTTGTTCTTATTTTGCTTCGTTCTCTCTTTTTTTGTATTTGTTAAAATTTATTTTAGTTTTTATGTTTGTACTTTTTAGTATTTATTTTTTTAATGTATTTGTTTTTGATTAGTTTATAGTTCCGTTTTTATGTTTCTATTTGATAAATTGTGTGTTTTAAATGTCGCTCTAATAGTTTTGAGACATTTTTTTACGTTTCATCATATTTTTTACCTTTATCGTATTATTGATTTTTAGTTTTAAATTTTTATCCATTTATATTTTATATTTCTGAGAACTATTCCGTGGCGTTTGCAGTAGGCGCGTTTGCTATAATGTAGCATTTAGCAAGTGTCACTCAAATGCAGAAATGTTCTGTTTTCTCTTTTTTGTATTAAAATCTCAATATTATTTGATATTAAAATTCCTTTTCAAATCATTTTAGTGTTCTTGTTTTGTATTGTTCTATTTTTAACCTTTTTTTCTTCTAATTGATTCAAATTACTTCACATATGTTATGTAACTGTATTTTAACCAGTTTCATGTTTTTGGTTTTTATCTTGTCATATTACTTCCATAGTTTATCATATTTATATTAATAAATCATAGTTTGTAGTAACGTTTTTATCAGATTTCTATTTATTTTCGTAACTTCTTATCTGTTTTCTGAGTTGGTTAAGCGGAACCGGTCTCTTTTTTCATTCAAGTGCATTTACTGCACTTTGCAGCACTGGCCAGTGCAATGCATCGGATAAGAGGCTGCAACAACAATAGAGCACAGCCCATCGGACAATCATCGGACAGGTTTTCGTTTCGCTTCTGCTGCTGCATCGTGGAAAATGGTTTCCGTTTCCCTTTTTTTCGCTTTTCAGTTTTGTTGTTTTCAATTACAACCAAACCGCACGCCATTATCTCCACACCAAGCCGTTATGATTGAGTGTGAATCGGACTCGATTAAGGCAGAGATTGGAACTTTATATGTTTTTGCCAGTCTAGAAAGGTGAGAACAACGGTGGATCGCGCGCTCGGTGCTGGTGAGTCTTGCCCGGCCACCGTTTTGTTTCCCAGGCTGATAATCTTCCGGAACGGAATCGTTTTAAAACCCCCCGGTCGTAACGTACATTTTAACCTGCTCTTGCTGTGGTGGTTTTGCTGTGCTGGTCTGCATTGTGTTCGGTAGATCAGTTCTTACTTCAGCTGCCCACACAGCCCGAAAAGGTGTGAAATACGCTATGTTGCGGTGCGAACGGCATCATTGTTGGAATGAAATAAAATCCGGACAAGTGAATTCTATGGAATCCATCTCCGACAGTTTAAAAAATCATAAGAAAACCAGCAAAAGAATTGAAAAGACATCGCGGGGCATACAGCGCAATTGAAATGGAGAAGCCAGCAAAAAAAAAAAAAAAACAAGCGAATGCCGATGCGTTTTACTTAAAATGTTTTAATAAGTTTGGCGAACAATACAAAGTAATGTCAACCGAGCGAGCAGCGAATAAAAGAAGGCAAAATAGAAAACTCGAATCACACACAAAAAACGCAGGTATAAAAGCCGAAATTTAAGAACCAAACAAAGTGAACGGAAAAGAATAGAACAAGGATGTACGGTAAGCGTGAAAAATAGGGAATAATAGAAAACCAGGAAGCAAGTAAAGAAAGGTAGAAGAAAAAAACAACCCAAAAAACGATAAAATCCAAATTAAAGAAGTAAAAGACCGGGCGGCACACGTTTTTTGACAGCTTAAAACTAATTGTTCTATTCAGTCGTTTTTGTGCACGAGATTTCATTAGAGCCAGCAAGCCTTTAATGCACGGGAAACGCAAAACAAACGAGAAAAAAGGGGGAAAAAGATGTGAAAAATCAGCACACGACCATAGCAAAACATGGAACTTTTCCCTGAAAGGTGGGTTTGTCTGTTAGTTAAATAATTAAAATGAAAAACTCGGTAAAATATTCGTCCGAAAACAAACCCGAAGAGAAGAGAAGAAAATTGAAGGAGAAAAAAAGGGGAAATAATTCGACAGATCTTTTCATCGGTTGAAGATGTTTGAAGCGAAAAGTTTTTCTCCCTGTCGTTGGAGGTAACAAGCCGACGCAAAATCGTCACCTTTCGTCAACCACTCACTGTCGGCGAAGAACTTGGCCCAAAGTTGCTGCTTAATTTAAAATTTAGAAACTTTCCTTTCTGAGTGCTGGCGAACGGTTTCTTCCGTTCGCGTGGAAAACTATCGATTCGAGAGGATTCTCCGGACCGCAATGTCGCAAGACAGTGTTCTTAGACGAATTTTTAAAAGAATCGTCACTCAACTCCTCCAGGAACCATCAGGCTTCGAGGATCGATAAGACATCGGTGTCTGTGGTGAGATGGATTTAAGGTGGAGATTTAAATACGAAATGTCACACCAACTTTGTGCGATAGACAGACGACTCTCGAGGCGAATGTTTTTTGCGGAGTCAGATGTTCCGAAAAAGGAAGAAAAACCTTGCTAAGGCAACCTCATACAGTGTGACCGCAGAAATTAGCGGAATGATTAATTACACAGCGGAGTGAGATCTCTTCGACAAGACCGACCTCCGCACAGTGGTCTAGATGCAGGGAAATGTGTGGACATACCCACTTTCGTTGATGATCTAAGGAGTGGGACATCACTTCATTCTTATAGCACTTTAAGATTCAATGGAGTTCATATTTATTACTTGTGACTTCCCAGGAAATTTAACTAAGTTTCCAAATTCATTTTTAATATACTTTTCATCCAATGTCCACTCTATGGAGCATGGTGCTCCGGCGTCACGGAGGCTGTGTCGCACAGCTTTACTTGCGAGGATAGTCCGTTTGCAGGCAAATGATCGTAAAGTTGCGATCGACCTCCAAAAAAGCCTCTTAAAGGTGGTGTCTTCTCGCATTTCCTGGTACAAGGCTGCTGATTATCCTCTTCTTTGCTTCGGTGTGTGTGTGTGCGTGGCCTGTGATATGCCCTTCACTGCTTTGCAGTGAAATACTAAATCAGATCCCGGCGTCGTCGTCGGTGCGGTGGTCGTGCTCTGCTTTAATTAGAATTAATTGCTTAATTTCCTTCAAATCATGGGCCCCTGTTCCTGGCGGTGGTTATTAAGAACATCACGCACCAAGTAAAAGCAAAAGCAAAAAACGCAGCGAAAGGAGAATTATGGACTGTCAGCAGAAAATTTATTCCATTCACATAATATATATTTCTGAGAGCCCGGGAACGTTCGCGCTCGAGCTCGCCGGTAAGCGTTAAAGTTGTGTTTCTCGGTGACATATTTACAGGCAGCGCTAAGCTCGACAGCCGCGGAGTTGTAAAAACAAAAACCGAACCATGGCGCAAATGAAAATCCTTTTATTATTTTACCATCATCTTCACATCACACACAGATAGAACGGCAAAAAAAAAGATGGTCAGGGAGTGGGAAATGATTTTCCAGTTTAATATGCATAGATTGTAATGGGGTTTTGGTGGATAGTTTTTCCTTTCGCGTGCTAGGAAAGCAACGAAAAGGACGCACGAGCGCTGGTAGAAACCCAAATGAAAATCCCACGATGCGCTGTGTAACGCTCCTCTTTGCTGGCCACTGTGGCGCGCTGGACACGCGCGGTCTTCCTCATCGTGGTTTGGACGAAAGAGCGCATCTTTTCAATTAATTTCTTCGTTTAATTAATTTCATTCGCCCAACTGAGGACTTCCGGAAGGACGAGGAGGAGCACGAGGGGGTGTTGGTCCGATTTGTGGTTTGTGCGAATGGCGAATGGCGAGAGAATAGGAAATAGCTTCCCTGGGACACACACACACACAAAAGTGGATCTGGCAATCGCCATCATGGTCATCATCATCATCAGCCGATTCGTCGATTGTTTTCTGGCTTGAGGTTTCCAAGGTTTGGTGGTCAGTTTTTGCTCCGGGTACTTCCTGTTCCTGCAATCCATCACACTCGTGTGTGACTGTGCCAGATGTGAGAACCCCTGAGATCGATATGGCGGTCGGTAACGGGGCCGGTGAAATGTGAGACACCATTTTCCAGCGTCTTGGTGGTGGGATAATGGATCCCACCCGGAAAAGCCACAAGCCCTTTTTAACGGTTAAAAGCAGCCCCATATCTTGTGTTGCGGTTTATACAGCTGTGTTGGATGCTTACAATTGCACAACATGTGTGCTAGTGTAATTAGTAGACCGCATAGAAAAAGATAAACTCGGTGAGATTAGTCTGCCACGCTTCACAATGAATGCATGATTAATTGAACTCGAGATGTCGTGAGTGGAATAATGATTGGAAATATACTTCTAGAGCTCATAAAACTTTTCCCAACAAAAGGAGAAATGTATAGTTGCATCCATAGGAAGTGGGACATCGAAGAAGTAAGTAGGGACATCGAAGAAGTAAGGGGAGATGTTTTTATTGCTTAATAAATACTACTGCAACGAGACTCGTCCAAGGAGGCTCGTCTAAGGATGAGATGAGGAACCTCGTCCAAGGATGAGGTCTAAGGAAACTCATCCTCCTCGTCAGGAGACTCGCCCAAGAGATCTCTTCCAAGGAGACTCGTCCAAGAGATCTCTACAAGGAGATTCGTGTAAAGAGATTCGTCCAAAGAGACTTGTCCAAGAGACCTTTTTCAAGGAGACTCGCCCAATAGATTCGTCCAAAGAGACTCGTTTAACGAGACTCGTCCAACGAGATGCGTCCGAGGAGACTTTTCAGAGCGAACAAGTCCTAGAGGCTTCACCCAAAGAACTCAATCTACGAAGGTTCGTCCAATAAATCTCGTCCTAGGAGACTAGTCCAAGCGTTGCGTGTCCCATTTTAGATGAGAGTCACTGTCATTATCGTTTCCTTTTGATGACTTTTTCTTTTTCGAGTCAGTTTATCCTCCCGTAGAACACGGTAGTCCACTTTCTCTCTCTCTCTCTCTCTCTCTCTCTCTCTCTCTCTCTCTCTCTCTTTCTCGCTCGTAAGTTTAAGAACTAATCAGTTTTCTTCAGTTTTCTCCCTCATTGAGCCCATCCGCAGCAAATCATCCATCGACAAATTGGTGCAGGCCTGGGCTGGGCTGCACTAATTACACAATTATGCTGCAGCAGGCAGTCAGTCAGTTGGAAAATCTGTCCGCCCATCGTAAGGCCCCGAACGTGCACTTGAGAATGGAGACGACAAATGGAAGACAAAAACCGATTCTTCGAGATTCGGAAGAAGGAGGACACAACGCGAACACTCGTATCGTATCAGGTTTGCTAATAATAATTAAATTAGAACCGACAGCAACATCAGCGACAGCAACCGAACGAGACAGCAACACAACTAGAGCATAAAATAGCGTGTCGCCCTCTTTAAGGATCTCCTGCCCGGCGAGTCAAACGATGTTAATTAAATACGCTAACACACAGACATTTCACTTCTTGGGCTGGGGTAAGGACCCAGGTAATGGGCGCTCGCTCTAGCGCTCTGGCGCGGGGATGCAAAATTAGTTGTGAAGTAAAATCATCTTTCATCGAAATTGACAGGAGAGGTGTGTAGCAACTTCTTGTTTCGCTGTTTTTCCTTGGAAGTCATACCACGCGGTAGGTATGGTTTGGTCTGCTGGGAGCATTGGAAGTCACGGTTTGCAGCTACGGTGCTCATTATGATGTACGCGACGAGATGCGCCGATCATCGTCTTCTAGGGCGGGCGAGCGTGTGAAATGTCGCGAAAGATATTCGCCAAAATGTGTCACGCTGATGACGTTTGGCTGACATTTACACGAGAAAGGTTGGCCGCGAGCCGGAGCCCAAGAGCGCTTGGTGAGTGTGTTTGTGTACGTGGAAGAATTTCAAGATATTTTAAGCTTATTATGCGAAGAAATTATGCTGCCTTCACCTCTGACTTGGCACGCGACCCATCCTAAAATGGGCCCACCCGCTTTCCTTTCCATTGAAACTTCCACCAGGCTTCGTTAGCTGCTTTGAGCATTGACGGTGGAAAAACGTGCCAACATTCCGCGCGCGCGCGTCTTCTCCATGGGAACCAATTTTTGGAGGAAAAACGTGTCGTCCGTTCCCCATTTTTAAGCGCTTTGCCTGCCTTTCAACGCAGCCTCTGATGGTGAACGTGGTAAGTAATGCGCTTTGGGACTTAGTTTTCTTGTGCCGGTTCCGGCCAAGCCGGGCGACCCCCGGCCAAAGGATCTTTACTCAAGCACGTATAATGGTCAGATGGCTTTCCCTGGACTGGCGATACTGGAAAATTGTAATAACAGAAACTTTTTCCTCTCCTTTTCGGCCGTGTGTAAGTGCTTTCCGGGGCTGGCTGGTGGGTGGGCATTCCATCGGTAACGAGCGTCAATTGTCAACGACGATTTTCAGCGGACCGACCGGTCTCCGAGTTTTTCCCGCCCCGGTGTTTGGGGAGTCAATAATCTTCCGAAATTTAGTAGGCACAATCGATGGCAGGCAGCGAGGCGAGCCAACACGGCGCTTGTTTGGATTTGAGAAACATCATTTGGACAAGGAAGCAGGAGAAGACTCAGCTCGATAAATAGGATTTCTTGGAATGTACGAGGCAAGACCCGAACTGTTTACTGCTGTAACGTAACGTGGGCGAAGCGCACGTGCCCAGCGCGGATGAAAGTTTAAAGTGAAAATGTTTGTCGTGGCCAAATGAGCGAGAAAATTCCAACTTTAAGCTCGCAAGGATTCATTGGTAATTGAGAAAACTTGTTCCCGGGGTTCGAACGCCAGCGAAGACAAGTGGTCTCAAAGCTGGCGATTATTACAAAAATCCTTGGTATGGTTGGTGTCAAACTTAACGACGATTTTAAAACGTAAACAAACCAACCAAATACAACATATAACCATCCTCAGCATTAAACGCGTTATTCTGGAGCTAGGCTCGGAAAACATCCCTCCCCCCGCAAACAGCAAACAAAACAGTGAGAAAAGGGAGAAGATAATGAAATTGTTAAATCACGTCCTGATCGCGCCCTCTCTCATCATGGCGTCCAGCAGTGTCCGCCAGCAGTTCCGGCCGTGGGCATATGAGCCGAGTGATCCAACCATTGCTTGGTCTACGCAAATTCGATTACAAAACCCTGCTCGGCATCGGGATGATCCCCCTGTTCTGATCATCGTTTGGGTCATCAATCGAAATGAGGGAATGGCTGCGTCCTTTCCAGCGGTCCAATTTCACGGTTCGTTGCCCTTCGTTTGCACATACACGCCGCCGCCGACGAACCTGCCCTCCCGGCAGGACATATGTGCAGTGCAAATAACCTCAGCTAAATACAATTTCATTGAGCATTTCACGGAAAAATGTAATTACATTACTGGGCTCACCCCTCGGGACGCCCGGGAGGGATCCGGAATCGGTGGAGATCAGAATGCGAGTAGGGAGAACAAAACCAGCAGCAGAACAGAAAAAAAAGGTGTCAGAAACAAATGGTCGACATCTTTAGCCGGATGTAAGCTGAGCTATTAAATTATCAGTAGAAAAGCTTTTCACCCAACATTAGGCGCGAATTCGTCTCCTTAGCGCCTTCTTGACAACCAATAGTTTGCTCCTCGGTTTCGCCAACTCTAGTGCAAAGTTCCCAGCTTCCCAACTATTGGCGGAGAGGGTGCGTGCGATTGAGAGGTTTGACAGTTTGACAAGGTTGGCTGTGTTCAATATTTTGAAGGAGTGTTTTGCTCCGTCACGGTAGGTGTTCCGGTCGTGGTCGCTTACACCAACCAGCACAGCACCGTTGTTAATATTTCCAATCCCTGGGGTGTCTCGCGTTACGAGGGGTCGTTACAAAAATTTGTAACGGTCTGTTGTGCAGCAAAAAAAAGTGGGACGAATTTGCCTTTTTTCCTCCGAGCTCGTTATGGTGTTATTGACAAGCGCACGCACGCACACCCCGGGACCGGGTGGTGATGCAATTCCGGAAACATTTCAGAAGTTTGAACCGAAATGCATTTTGTGTGCAGAAGAAGGACCACGCGTGCAGCAGCACACACAGTGTCAAGTTCGATGTGTATTTCAGGCCACCGTTTTGCGCCCCAGCTGATGACAATTCACCAACGATTCGAGGCTGAAGTGTGAAGTGTGATGTGTGGGCATTTTTTTTCTCGCCTGGTCCTCGTGTGATTCAACTACCGGTGAGAGGACCATTTGCCAAACTACGCGACACGACCACTCGATTTGGCCATTTCACCACTCTCGAACGCCCCAGCAGCAGCAGCAGCAGCAGCAGCAAGCGGTAGTCGAAGCATTTGTCACGGTGATTATAATTGATGGTTGCACACGCATGCACAGAGAGGCCTCGTGTGACACCCGCGGCGGCGGTTGAACGAGTGTGTGTTTGCTACGGCTTTTGAAGGATTCTGCAGAGAGCGCCAGCCGCACAGCCAAGGGACTTCGAGAGGACTTAAGAGGTTCTGATTTTGTTTAATTTTAATAGGCAAACTGCTTTGCATAGGGGTACGCCAATAAGAAGTGATCCTCGAACGATCGTTATGGGGTGAATAATAATTAAATCTCATTGAATATATCCCTCCTCTCCACGCACAATTTTGTAAGATTGACTTCTAGAGTTCTAAGGATGCTTGTCGTGTGCCACAGGAACACTACTTACTGGTTTCACACCAATTTATAGAGGCAAAACTTCACACACTCAACTACATATGGTCGCATTATTTCGACGAGAGTTAGAAGCATCCTTCTCTCTATTGTTTCTTCCAATGACGGTGCTGTCTCTTTCTTTATATCCCTTTGTTTAAACGACCTACCTGATTAATGGCTGCTAAAATTTTACCTTGTAACGGGTTTCGATCAAAGGATCCTCGGCGTATAAGATCGAACGCTGTAACACTGGACCACGAGAGAGCCTCTCTCCAGATGGTGTAAGAGACGAATAAAACGTTCGAGCTACAGACCTAGCAAAGTGATTCAATGTCCTACAGAGGATGTAAACATAAAAAGAGCCTTAAACCTAATAGCCACAATAACAAGCTTTATCGATTACTTTCAGTTCTACAACCTGCTCCTGTTCAACCTTTAAATGCTGGTTTCATTTTCGCTGCCATATAACATGAAATCAATCCATTTTGCTGCAAAAGTCATTCATCCAAATCCTCACCCTTCTGTTTTTTTTCTTCATTTTAGCCCGGCCTGTGTGTAATATAATTAAGAAACAATCAATTCCAGCTGCATGTGCGGTCGGCCACGGGCAGGCCCAGGTTGTGTTGGGCACCACTCGCGACAAAAATAATAATAATGAGTAGCAATTCATTTAGCGTATTAATGAAATTCGTTCACCGGCACCTGACAATATATGTGGTGCGGCGTGGCGTACATTCGCTTTGGCGCGTCCCTATCGTGACGGTTTGTTGCAACCCCTTTCGCGCATCGTCAGGGGATGCGTATGCCCAGGGTCAGGGGATGGGACGTGCGGTGACGTAAAATGCATTCATCGATTAAAACCAAAGGCTCGCGTTGCCGCGCTCAATAAAACCGTGTGCAGATTAAAGTCAACCGGCAACCGTTCGACCAATTAAATCCAGACGTTTTGGGGGTAAATCACTAGACGTGGGCGAAGCCCGGGTTATGTGGTAGAGCTGAATACAGTGATGCCCTTTTTTGGCTATAAAGCTCTATTAAGTGCTCTATGGAGGTTGTCGAAATAATGCCGTGCGCTTGCAGTTTTGGGAGCTTCTCATAGTGTATTGATTGTAATAATCAGTTTAATTGCCCTGGTTTTTGGCCATCCAATATTAAATAATGTAACGAATGAAACAGAAACAAAAAGGGGATTCGTTGGAAAATTATACCTGAAATTTTGTGTCACACATTGAATGAATTATGTTTTAAAATTTCTGCTTACTGATTCTTCACTGACAAAAGAAAAAGTACTCGAACGATCACATCATCACGTCCCGAAATCAAACTGTGAATCGATAACTAATTCCATGATAAATATATGCTCCCCCGTTTTTTCACCCCAACTGTTCCAACACGAACCGGGAACGCGGCGAGATGAATGTGTCAACCCATTTGACACCCCCCAAAACGCGTGACAAGTGATGCGAAATTTATATGCGAAATGCATTCCGATTGCGTGTGCTGTGCAAAATAATGCAAACTCCGGGCGAAATATGCGCTTCAGGTGGTGCTGGCACTGGTGGCGAGTTGTGTAATTTTAATGCCATGCCAACCCGACCCAACCGCAGCATGGTACTTTGGGTACTTTTGGGCCAGAGAAAATGCAGAACTTGCCATAAAATATCGATGGCACAGTTTACGAGCCTTCGAGTTGTGGATGGAATCATTTTCCGGGCTTTCAGGTCCAGAATTCCTAAAGAAAAAAACCTCGCTATCAAGAGGTCCAATCTCACGCTTGTTTGTGTTGGCAACTCGTCAAGCCGGTAATGTCTTCATAGTCCACTCGATCGGATGGATCCGGATCATGGCCGGCGTGCGGAGTACACTAAAATATCACCTCTACGGAGACCTCTTGTTGTTCAGGGTACGCCGAGGAACGTAAGACGAGATTTATGGCCATTCGCGTTCTGCCCTACGCTAGAGAATCACGTCTTCCGGACTAGGTTTCAATCTAGCAGCCTTTTTTTTGTCGCTCTCTCGTTCTCGAACGGTGACCACCGGTAATCCGATTAATTTAATGACTTGGGAACGAGACTGCGGATAGGTTATGTGGCGACGGCTCTGGGTTGTTAGGTTAGGTCCCCTGCACACTCACTCTCCTCCATGTCGACGAGGACGGTTTGGTTTGGGGTTGACCGTGGAACAGAAACGGCACGTCCACGCTACTCCAGCGGCAATAAATTAGCGTTCCGTTTGGGTTTTATGCCCTTTTTCCCAATCTCTCTCTTGGTCGCCCGACATCTTGAACCTCTCGTAGGGCAGGTTCTAGCAGAGAATTTGGGTTTGGTCGGAAAAACGAAGGAAGGACGGTTTTTTCCCTCGGCGAAGAATTGAAGACAGACGAACAATGTTCGAAAAACAATCCTTAAATTGAATCTGCATGCACCACCGTTCGCGACTGGGGCGTTCGGGATGCTCCATATTTTCTACCCGCGACTTCCGGCTATCTCCGTAGGGCCAAATCGATTCGGGAGTTAGGCGAACGATTAATTAAATAAACACAATGACTTGCTTCATGCCGCTGCAGCTACGAGTCGTTGAAAAAGTTTGGAATTTCCGAGGAAACCTTGGTGAAATTCGAAACGGAGCTCTGGGACGAAAAATGCGCCTCGCACATACCCGGTGTGTAAAGAACACGGCTGGAAAGAATTTTTATAACAATTCTTTTTTTTACTCGCCGGTCCGGGTTGAATGTTTATTTTTATGGCTGTTACTGTTTTTAATTAACTCCGGCACGCTACCGGGACACGTAAACAGAACCTCCTTTCGACCGAGTCAGCTCACGTCAGGCCTTCCGAATTGTACGCCTCGGTATCCATATCTAACGATTGCTTGGAATGTGCCTAATACCAAGCCAAGAAGACAATGGCGCTTCTTGATGGGTAATAGTTGCAGCCCGGGCAAAAGCTTAATCCAAAGCGGCAAGTGCTCCAGCATCTCGGAGGCAGATTATACGATTTATTGTTTAGGCTTACAGTTGGGCAGAGGGCTTTAAGAATTTATTGCAATATCAAGTACAGCCCTAGTCTAGCCAGCCTCTGCAAATCGATTGCCCGCAAAGACTTGACTTGCTCTGCACAAGAAGAGAGATCCATTAGTGAAGAACAGTAATCATTCCTTTGAGATAGAACACACAAAAGACCTTCCCATCCCTTGGCCGTCTAGTCTGTATCGGTGTGTTTAGATAGTTGATCTTGTCCATCCGTTTTCGGATACCGTAAAGCGATGCAGTTAAACGATAAGTAATGC
Organism: Anopheles stephensi; assembly: GCF_013141755.1. Lineage (NCBI taxonomy): Eukaryota > Metazoa > Arthropoda > Insecta > Diptera > Culicidae > Anopheles > Anopheles stephensi. Next base: position 84,839,169 of record NC_050203.1, on the reverse strand, counting down.
CACTGACCATCACCACCTAACACTCCAGGCAGGTGCTCCTGCTGAAGCTTCTTCGATTGATTGATAGAAAAATTTAGTTTACTCATGGCCTTTGTAGCCTTTTGCAATGGAACAGGTGAACAACAGGCGAGTTGGAGTTGGACCCCTTGGACCGGTAATTTCTGCATCATTATATCCCACACAGTGGACAGTAAAGGATCCGGAAAAGCTTCGTCCGGTCGTGGAGATGTCATTAATTTAAATTCCTGACACAACCCGACCGAATGAGTAACCACCGGTGACGGGTTGGGATACCAGCAGAGTTGGCAGAGACTTCCGGTAAGTTGATAAAACTCCATCAAACGACGACGTACGCTGTGGACGACGACATTGGTGGTGGTTGGCCAGCTTCTTCAACCACCACACCATCGTTTGACCACCCGGGAAATTCCGTTCCTTGATGCTGGACGTGGTTGGAAGTGATTTATGGAAGGCGAGACATCTCCACCGAACAAACACACACACACACAAGGCTGTCCGTCAAATGGTTCGTCCGAAGGGGAGGAAGAAGCATGTCTACTTCCGCTAATGGCCAGGACACACAAACACACCGTGTGGATACACCGGGCTGATGAAAATGGGCATCGGTGGCAGTATCGGAAAAAGCTACGGAACCCAGGGTGGAAATGTTTATTCACCGAAGTTGCATCATTAATCAAGTGATCAGGTGGCCCGATGGACGACGGGCGCTCATGTGTGTGTTCCGTTGCTCCGATTCTGCAGAAGTTGGAAGTTGGCGAAAAAAGAAAGCACACAACACTACCTCCCGATTGCCACCGAGCGGATCCCAGACTGGAGCTGGGTAAGTTCGAAGTGGACAGCGAAGTTTCACGCTGAGGCATTAGGAATGCTGGAACTATTTCAGCCCCACGAGAAGGTGGTTTTGAGAGAGGGAGATGAGATTGGAATGCTTCCCCGGCCATTCAGAATGATCACTCGAAATCGAATCGTCCCCATAATGGTGTGGACGAACGAAGTTCGGTTTGATGAAAATGTGCTTTTGAATGACGAACTAACACTGGTTAGTGTTGGGGATTTGCGGATCGGTTTTTCTAAAGCATCAATAGCATCAAACCCCGAAGACCAGACAAGGAACCGCAATAAAAAAGAGGGAGAAAAAAAATGCGGAAACCTAAACAAACGCTCTGTGACAAGCGATTTGAGCGATTGCAGCAGTTTATATTGGAATGTTTGCGTCCCGGTGTGACTGATGGTGACGTATGGGAACGGATCGGTTTTTATGCTTCATCGCGACCCATCCCGGTGGTGGTCAATTCAATAGCCTCGAGGATGCACACATCGGGAGGAAAAAAAAAACAATTCAACTGCTACTATTCGCCATTTTGCGGCCAACCTTTGTGATTGACGTTGGGTGGGCCGCGGTTTTTGTAAATTGATATTTCGTAACCACAGCCGTCCCTGCCAGCCAGTCTGGCCAGAAGCCCGGTGGGAAATACATTTTAAGGATTGAGGTGCAGTGCAAAAAATGTGCTAGATGGTGGCAAACAGCCCACACCATGGACACGGGATACCGATACCGATCTAGTGCGATGCACACTTGTGAAAACGGTTGACAAACGTGCACGTGATAAATCGTTTGAGGTTTGCAATTCTATGCATTCAATGGGGTTTGTTGTTTTTGTAGCCTCGTTTTTTTTTGTGCTGCTGGCGGTGGTTTTCACATCACTAGAGCTACGAATTGGAACTTTTTCTTCCAGTTCGTCACCACCAAACAAACGATTATTATTGTTTTTTTGGGTTTGTTGTACGTGGAAAACATATTTATCGGTTTCGGTTCGGTTTGGATTGTAATTGATATGGCTCGGATAGCGTTATCATGAAGGAGCGTATCGAAGGTGTATTGGTAAGGCGCCGGTCTGTTATACAGTGAGTTCTGGTATCAAATCCCATCCGGACTCTCGCAAGCTCTGACTCCTCTGGTATCCAGGAATAGTTTTAATTTCAAACCAAACATCTCATGAGGCTTTTGCAGTTGGTCCCACGAATACTTTCAATTTCTGTACACCAGCAAGCATGTCTTACCTGCAAAGAGAAAAGGAGAAAACATGGACAAACTTTAGTATATGTATATATATACAGGCTATCGCACGTATTACAATAAGAGAAGAAATGTTTAAACTATGTCCGATTAATCAGAAGACACACTCCCAACTGTGGGGCCGTTTTTTTGCGTCACGGGGGTCCTCTCCACAGTCTGTATTACTCATCCACGGTCAGGCGGGAAAAGGCGAAACAAATAAACAAAGCTCTACCGCTTCTTCTTTGCTGCATGATGCAGAACTGCACTCGTAAGCAACAATCGCATCGTCTGCATCATCTTCGCGATCAGCAGAAAAAAAAAGAAGTCGCATCACCGCAAGTTCTTCCTTTGCTCCATCGTCGAAGGAAGGCGTTATCACACCTGTCTTTCACGGTTTCTTTCCCCTCCCATCCCACGACTCCCTTTGGCGACGAGACGACGACCGAGGTTAAACATCTTTCAATTTATTACCCATCAACCGCTTGCTTTCCACCGAAAATCGTGCAAATTTCTTTTAACAAGATTATGCGCTGATACACAATCTCCAAAGCCCCTCAACGAGCGTGTAGAGGAGAAGCTGAACGACCGATGAGAAGCGTAAAAGAAATCATAACACTTCTGCTCCTTCTCTGTGCCGTCTTCGGGCCTCCACGGCAGTTCACCTTAAAGAAATTTTAAATTTTATAGCGTAAGATCTTTAAATCCCGCTCGGCTCTTGTTCTTGGTGTTCTTCTCCAAGACTTCTTTGGGTCGTTGGGAGCTCGTCTCGCTTTCGTGTCGAGTGCGTTCGAGTGCGGTGTGCATGAAATCGCTCTCTCTCGCCCAAAATTCGTTTCGCGTTGTTTATTTTCGGCCCAGTATTTATTTAACGTTTTGATTGAGATTTGAATTTATGAAGAATAAATATTGAGTGTGTATGATGCGGCCAAGTGTGAAGCCGAAAGCCTTAAACACGGCGTACCAGCAACGCACAGGGCCGTGATCGAACGTATCGACCGATCGAGTGTGTTCCTTTGGCGAAACGGACCGACGAAATCGCCTGGCAAGTTGATCGCTGTGTGTGCGTGTGTTTGTGTGTGTATGCCAAAGCGATGCGTCTCTCGAACACCACCCCTCTGACCAACCAATGTCGAAGGGAGGGAATCTTAAAATCTTGTTCTGGACCAGCATTCTCCACAGCGTGTCAGTGCGGTGTTTGGTTTCAACACCGATTCGCTCGGTGGTTGTTATCCGAGTTGCCGGTTCGGATTCACCCACCTCATGCTGAGCATTCCCGCTGGGTTTGAAGTTAAGAATCGACTTCGAATTCTGCCGTGGGAAGGGGTTCTGCCGTGCACGAATTCTAGGCGCTGTACACGCTGGCGGCGAAACACCTCGCAACGGGTGGTCATCCACCAAACACACTTTCTCATTCGGCTAACGATCGGTGTGTTGTTCCGGGGCAGCAGGGAAACGGCGCTGTTCGTCTGACAGGGGCTGAACTTTACGACTTTTCAATTTAACGATTACACGGGTCGCTCGATCTCGATCTCGAGAATACGTACACAACTCATAACTTTACCGTAGAGTACGCACGCACGCAACAGTCGTTTCTCAAAGTATCACATCGAGGTTTGTTGGAAGTGGTTGGCGAATTGAAGTTCACGCAGGAACCCAACCCGGTCCCGTGTGCCGTGCGTGTTTAGGCGAATTAATTTATTGTTTGTCTTTTCCGGCGACTATGCAGTCGGAATAAATGCATCCACAAATTCATTCTCACCAGTTGCGAGGTTCCTCTTGAGGTTGGGATGGGATGTGGTAGAATTAATCGCATCTGACATCGTGCCGTGAAGTGTTCGAGTGGCTTACGGTGCGAAGTTGTTATGCGAAGGACCCCACCGGATGCAGTAATTGCAAAGTGCAAAAGGATTAGCATATCCTTTGTCTACTGGAAGTTGGGGATATCGTATTAAAATATGCTTGGGTGTAATATGTATAATGAGTTTGCATTATTAATACACGTCATCTGTCACCTTAGTGGATGAGTTGCGGAATTTCTGAAACCCGTCATTCAAATCATTCCATCAAACAGTTGACAGAAGAAAAGGGGAAAATAAGAATAGAAAAAGGTGACAAGAAAAGATAAATAGAATCGAAATTTGTTTATCATATTAGAAACCCGTCACACAACTGATCCATCACTCAAATACTTATCGGCGGAGGGCGCTTTGTCAAAACTGACATATGAGAGCTTCCGCATACTATTTTCACCGGGGTAGCGGTAGTGTTGCCCTATGTCAAGAATAAATCAAATTCTACTCAAATCGAAGGCGTTTTTTTTGCCTTTGAGGTTTGCGTTTAGGGAGAAGTGTTCTAAGGCAACCTTCTTCAATGTTTTTTCGAGGCGACATGCGTCCACCAACCAAACGCCCCGAGAGGACACGTGATACTAGTTATTGCGTTTTTATTCCCGCCTTTCTTTCGACAGTTTTGACAGTTTGCTCTCTCCCTCATTCTCACTATTTTGTTAGTCCTTTGGGGAAGAATGTCTCGTCGAAGGGTAAATTTTTAACGATAACCTCCGATATCCTGATACGTTGCGGAGGGCTCTCTTACCGACACACAGTGCGGCACGTGACAAGGAACACATCATACGCGCACTTTCCCAATTTCCAACCTTTCCATTTGCAGGACTTTAAATTGATATTTCGCTCTGCATATTCTTCCCTCTTGGGAGATAGAGAGCGAAAAGACATTGTGCACCAATTTAATATTTCGAAATCACTGCTTGGGGATTCATCCGGTGCTGTGTCTGGGAAATGTCCTCCTGCAGGCAGCCACCGGCCACCAGTCAGCCAGCCAATAAGTGCAGTTGGATGTGAGGGTTTTTTTTTGCTATCCTCCTGTTTCGAGCTTCACAATTGGAAACCCGGCAACAAAAACCCTGACAGCAGATTTATTGCAAACGCGTGTCTCATGTTCATCTCCAGCTACCTTCAGGGACAAGCAGAAGGCAAGGGTGTGGGTATCGATTGCAATATGCACAGTAGTTTTCCACCCTTTTGTAGGAGCTTGCTTTCGTAGAGCGAACGTGCGGCCAGCGTATCGTTTATGTTGGCTTCAAGGGAACTCCTGGTGGAAAAAAAACAACAGCTTCCCATTGGCCTCTTAACATTCTGCGAACTGCGAATTCTGAAAGTCCAGTCTTGGAAGGATGTTTGAGTTATGATGCATGGATGCGCTTCTCTCTCTCACTCGATTCCTTTGGCGCCGGCCAGGACGACGGATCTTCGAGCGCTTTGATTGGTTTTGTGGTGTGGAAATCAATTTCTGATGCTGAAGCCCTGTCCTGCTCCGGGATATCAGGGGTTATGGTAATGAGAATCAGTGTCAGCGTAGAGAAACACAACTCCCGATCTCTTCTGCCTGGAGAGAGCGTGTGCCCTCCCCAAGGGCTGTGGTTTTATCCTTCATTTCTTCGGGTCAGGTCAGACGAGATGGATGATCGTTGGCTGGCGTTGGCGCCACGCTTTTCGGAGCAGGAAAGTAGCTTGTAGCACATCATGACGAGAAGCAATAAAAGTCAATATTTTGATCGCTATTCCTTCTGACTTCTGGCTAACGAGATGTCTGCCCCGGCTTCGCGTCTGCGGTCTCTACCGACTTTGACGTTCGTAACCGCGTTATTGAAATTGCCACAAATTGAAAATGGTACGGGTTTCGCCCCTTGTTGCTGCTTGGCGGTTTTTCCTATAAAGAAGATGTTCGTTTGGTTGAACGGATATCTTCGCCGTCGTGTCGGAGATTTTGTTCACCGTTTCCTACACTCAATATATGAAGAAGAAGGTGATTTTGAACTTGTTTTGCTATCTTATCATCTAATGTAAGCAGAAAATTAGCTTCCGAGGATCACAAAAATACCGTCAATTCATTTCAAACGGGCCGTTGCTTCCTCAAAATTTCTCTCATATTTCACCAACTCCAACGATTACCGATTTTACAGAAATTGATTTAAATATATTTCAAAGCAGCTCTCTCTCTCTCTCCCTTTTGCATTGTTTGCTTATTTGCCTCGGTTCGTCTAATAAGATAGGCATCTGCATTCACTGGCCCGGGTCCGTCTGGAGGACGATTTAAATTTCCTGCTCGTTAGAGAAAGGCGCTCTGCTCCAACGCACGCGTAAAGATCATTAGGCCTCGGAGAAGGAAAAACCTAGGAAGGTCGTAAAATGTGAGCCCATATTTCAAAGGCCGGTTTAATGCCTCCTGCTCATTCCACGAGGAATGTACACACAGACACACAGGAAATTAGACCAGGCTTTCGGTCAAACAAACTGACCACCAACCACCCACTCTCCCAATCGTTCTCCAGCTTATTGATCGCAACCGTTAGATAGGTACGTACCATTTTGGACGAAAATTAAAATAATCCGAAGCGGGTGCGTCAACAAAACCAACGAAGGGTGGCGTAAAGATTTAGCTGCCGGAAAGAAAACTCAACCCACTGGAACCACTGCCAGCAACCAGCGGTGCTGCTCGGTCCATAACGGGCAACACGTACCGGATGGAAGCGGTGTGTCAATTAATTTTACGTCAGGAGGCGATAAATTTTCGTGAACAAATCTTCTCACACAAGAACGCACCCCGAACGTCGGTGTCGGCCGCTTGCCTTGAGTCCACCGTTGTGTCCTCCGTTCGTCGAAGTTGCTCAACAACAGTGGTGATGATCATTTGCGATCATTCGATACCGGTGCGACGATCTGTGCTGGGTGAGATCGTTGGCAACAGATGTGAGCGTTGGCTATTTGAGGAGTTTGAGTTATGGGCAAGGTTTTGCCGATTTCCAAGACCCGATATCTTCCCGCACGAGGTGAGTTTAATCAAGACATAATGGATGGCTGCGTCTCAATTTCAGTGTCAGATGGAGGACTGGTTTTTCGCGTGAATAATCAATAGCTTTGGTTAATAAATAACAAACAAACAAAAACTCCAATAACTCCAACTGGTCTCAAATTCCAGCCAAACTTCTGCAATATTCGATGCACCGGACAACCTTCTCCTCTCCAAGGCTGGGCGAGTCCAATTGCCGGAGGCTTCTCCCAGAAACGACGGCTTCCTAGATTCTTTCTCCCGAAGAATTCCAACAGCGGATTTTGTTCAATCATCATGATTAGGCAACAGCGAACCCTTTTTTCCCGCGTTCCGGGGCCTGCGGGCGTTAAGGGCCACCCTACCCTCGAGTGGTGGCAAGTCAAAGCTATTGAAGTTCATTTCCCTCGCGCACACGCACGTGTACTTGAGGCCGCTGCTGCCAGTAGTAGTGAAGATGTTTTGGCGTCCATCCGCTACGGGCGAAGAAGTTTGGAGCCCCCAGGGAAGGAAATCGCTGCTCCTTCCCTGAGGGTCGGGGAGCAAACTCTTGTTTGGAGTTTAAACTTGTTTTGAATAATTCTGTCTAATGATATGATTACAGATAATTTCGCCTGCTTGTTGTGTGTACCCTTGCTTGTGCCTTGCTTCCCGCACGGCGGCTACCACCGAAAATTACGAGCTGAACGATTGAACATAACCTAAGTTCCGGCGATCAAGTCACTGGCTGCTGGTGAGGTGGTTAAGGAGATCGAAAGAAGGAGAGAGAGAGAGAGACTGTGTGCAAGAGTTTTGCCCAACTCTTCTGCTTCGCGGAGTCGTCGAGTCTGTGTTTCGTAGTTCATGAATCGGGCGAAAATGATAGTAATTACACATGATTGGGTGCCTACTACCTACAACCCAACTACCGCGAGAGCGCGTCACTAGAAGCGGGCTGAAGCTGCTGGAACCGAACCAGGAGAAAGAACGGAGCAACAAACAAACAAATAGACACGAAAGCGAAAAAAACCCGAAACAGGTCGAAAATCATTGCTCGCTCATCACCAAGGAATGATGACGATGCCCGGCTTTGTTGGATGGGCAGCTTCTGGGGGTAGCACCCTCTGGTGTGGCGCTTTCTCCATGCTTTTCGTGCGCGTCCTAGGCTCTTGGTGGGCTGCTGCCTAGGTCGCTGCTGCCGGTGGTGGTGGTTGAGCGCTATATGGGGTCGTTATGGCTCGTTAGGTACGGATTATGGTCGATTTATGGTGTGCTGTAATTAGCGGAAGCGAAGTTAACTCTTCTTCTTTCCTTCCGAATTTCGAAGCGCGGTCAGGTCGGGCCGGGCTTCTGGTGGTAAAGTTTTGTCCAATTTGGAATGTTCGATTTTTCCTCAGCTTTTTTGTGTGTGAGTGCTTACGCTTCGAGCTGATGTGAGCAGGAATTACTAATTTGCACACGTCGCGGAATTTAGATTATCATCGAAGGAGTTCCTTTCCAGGAAGAATTCCTCAGGACTCTGAGGGTCTCCGAGTATGCTTTTCAAGACGAGAATCAAAGTATTATCTCAAACATAAATTTCTATTTTTAATGGATCGTTTATTTCGAATGTTTATGTACGATCCGGAATAGAATTCTGAAGCCTCCCGAATTCGAGTCACTGAGGCTCAATTCGTAATTACATAATTGTACTACAGGACAAAGCACAAATGAGCCTTGAAAGCTGAGACCCGCCCTGTGCGAAACCAGCTGAGCCGGGTCGAATTCGAAACCGTGGCGTTTATATTACGACATTTGACACCGAGAAACCGTGGCCAACAACCAGCTGTGTACATTCGAAGGATATTCATTGTTTTGTTAACACAGAACGTCCAGCCTTAGCTCCAGGGTAGATATGGTTTTGCGCGCGCGAACCATCCAGACCTCGTTCCTCTTCGACATTGTTCTTATATTTAATTTCATTTTTGCTTTCCATTCCGCTGCCGGAGAATTCTGCAAGATTTGTTTTTATTACACAACGAGCTCCGCTGGAAGAAGTCGGTACCTCGGTTTCTCGCTCTCTACTGCCAAATCCTTCTCATCTTTCCACTCGGCACGGTACAGGAGGCTGTTTGCTTCTTGTGCAAACATCTGCATCCTTCACGCCTCGTTAAGATCCTCTTCTGCTCCCCCCTACCCTCCTCTTCTTCAAAAGAGTCCCTCCTCTTCTTCAAAAACCTCCTCAAAATTCAAGTGCTTTCTTCTCTCTATATCTCCCTCCATTCCTACACACTTACATCCAGCGAGCGGGACAGCGAGAATTATTATTCCTATTTCCGCCGGTTGCAGTTGCATCGTATTTATGCTCGTGGGCTCCTTCTCGTTTACGATTACTTTTGATATATTTATGATGAATTTATATGGCAAATATTTCTTCCTCCTTCCCCCCGAGGACTGCTGCGCCCAGATCACCACGATCCTCGTTAAGGAGGAGTCGTCTCGTTTACGTTTGGGGATGCCTCGTTTTTGGACATCGAACAACAACAAAAAAAAGCTCCCCGGACAACACCCGACGAAGGAGCACGAGATGCTGTGTTGCTGGGCGCCTTCGAGCGCGTATTTCTTTCCCGGCCCGGGTGGCTCCTCAATCATTTTCCTGAACCGACCGTTTATGTTTATGTGTGTTTCGGCTTTTTTAGTAGTCGACTGCACCACGCACCTTTCCGTTCGGATCCTTCTGATCGTCGGTCGTCGCCAGCATCGTTGGTGGTGGTTAGCTTTTCTTCTTTCTGGTGGTCATAAATATTGTCGGCTTGTGGCGGGCGAGTTTTGCAGCAAGCAGCAAGGTTGCCTTCTTGAGAGCGTTTTTCTGCTCCTTCCTTCTCGTTGGTCTTGGTGATGACGATGATGATGCTACCACACTTTTGGCGATTGGCCACCTCCGCCATCCTTCGCAGCCAAATAAGGGGAACGAAAATGCTCGGGCCTTGGAGCTATGCAGTTTTCGGAAAATTTCGGACCGAACGAGATGCTGGCGTTTTTTAATGGCAGCTTCGAATGGAACCTCGTCATCGTAGTTTATAGCGTTTCATCGTTTCATGTTCAAGTTTATTTGCTTTTGTGCAGTTTTTTTGTTTGTTTTGTTGTTGCTGCACAGCCTCTTGAGACTTTCGGTCCGCGGAACAACTAATCGCAAATTATTATTTTACCAATGTGATGCGTCGAACGGGAGCTTCATTTATGGTTACGGTAACGGTGGTTTCTACCTGACCTCAGAGCTATGGGCGATTTCCGCAATAAAAACTCGATTGCATTTCTGTCGAGTTGATAAAAAAGGAATCCATTGAAAAACCTTGCAACAGACTTCCAACATTCATTGCGGAACCTTACAACAGCAAAGGCCCTCCTACAAACGATATCCTCCAGATTACAATGATTCATTCAAACAAGTGATGCAAACGAATAGGTGATGATCATTCAATGCATAATGAAAAAGGCCCAGCAAGATAAACCAATTCCAGAAAGACACTTACTTATTCGAGAAATTGTGCAAATAGCCCCACATTACCATCCATTCCACCAAACGCTCGAACGACAAAAGGACTCGCGCGCTGGCCTCTCTCATGGCGGCGTGATTTATTTCAAATTAGTTTTCTTCACTTTTCACTTGCACGAGTACCTATTTTCCCGGTGTCCTATCGCGAACGATCAGTCCCGTCGTTTTTGCTGAACAAAGCTGCGGTGAGCGAGCGGTTGATCATGAAAAATGTTTTCCCTGCACCGTGACTCGCGGTGGTTCTGGGCGAACTGAGCCGGAGAGTCGAGGCGGTCCATTTTCGGTGTTGCTTTATCGGTGCGGTACAATCAAGTCTTTTTCAAATATTTATAACACTTTCACGTTTTTGCACCATTTCCGTACCGGCGTTCCGGGGGCTGCTTTCAGCACTGGACCAGTTTTTATCACCAAAGGCTCCGTTCGGGAAGGGATAAAAATGTCACTCTAGCCAACTCTTGCTCTTCTCGGTAAACTCCCGGGTCCGGGACCCGCGTCCTGTCTGGCTGGGGTCGGGGTTTTTCGGTTATTCACAAAACCCGTTGCCGAATGGAGAGTGTCAAAAGGCCTTCTATACAGAAAAGATATTAAACGAGCGAACCCCAAAACTCGAATCCCAACTTTTGAAGCGAAAAATCATAGACAGTTCGCGCCCTCTTTCGGACTATTGTCGGTACCGTTTGCCGAGGATGACTCCAGAGAGATCCCGCTCGCTCCTTCCAGGGCGCGCATACGGTATGATGTCTGGTAGTTTCTGGAAAGGACAACAAAAAAAAACTCTCCAACACCAGAAAAAGAAGGATTGTGTCGATTGTGTCTCCATTTTCCGCCAGAGGGAATGAATTGTCTCGTTTCCCTATTTTACACACACACACAAACACAGACAGACAGAGTTTGCGGTTGGCCGGCTAGGCCGTTAGGGCCGCTAGAGGGCTGGGGGCATTGTTTGCGGTTCTGAAACACGGAAGCTTCCGGATGCATTCGGAAGCAGCGTAAACGATTGTGTCTGTTTCGTTTTTCGCCGGATCTCATGCTCCAAAGTTTGGCACTACGAGTGCCCGGGAACCACCGAGAAGTCCTAGACATTGGACCGAGTTTTGGAGTGTGGGGAGTATTCCCAAGGCTGGCGCCCCGGCGAATGCTGGGTACAATAAGCGAAGTTATTAAGTGTAGTGTGGTTATTTATGACGCTTGGATGCAATACGTATCACCGGGGCGAGCGTGTGTGTTGCTTAAGCTACCGGCTATGCTCCACGACTTTCAATATTATTGCCAGGCAGGCCACAGGACCATGCCGTTGCTCTATTTCTAGCACAAAGCGCCAGAAACCACCAAAGTCTGAGGGGTTCGCAACAGGCCAGTGAGCAAACGTTTTCGGGTTCACTGCAAAAGCCACCACCATAGCAAGGCAAGGCAGAGTGCCGAGATTTTAAAGATTGTCGTACGGAAGGGGGGTCACACACACACACACCAGCATCATGAATAGATGGGGACATTTCGGGTACGGAAGAAGACGCAACAAAAACCTCACTTTAAACCCCCATAACCAATAGAGAAGCCATTCAGCCAGTGGGGGCGCCAGATGGCACCAGATCATAAAAAGCAGGTGATGAAGAGGTCGTGCAGCTACCTTCCGGAACACGACGTGCGCGAGCAGAAAAATCTCATAAATGGACTCACGTTCCAGCAATATAGGAGCCGGCTCTTGCCACACACCACACTGACCACTGTGAAGCCACTGTGCTTTCTACGATGGGAGTGAGGAGTTATAAAGTAGCGAGCAGATGTGTGGTTTATAAGCAAGCCAGCCAGCCAGCACCAGGGTCAGAGCGTGGCATCACACAGTATTTTAAACGAAATAACATTTGCTACCATACGGGGCCGTAGCGATACAACGTGTATGGACGTATAATTTAACACGATGGCAAACCAAAGTTCGGCTGCAAAATTTATCGTCCGTGAGATTAACCGGCACGTGAAGAGTAGTCAAAAGATTGGAACAACCAACCACTAAATCGTTGCGCTAAGCCCGGTGCTAAGGCTCAAACAGGCGGACAAAATTGGATGAATTTTTAATGATGTCAATAAACGAGTCATGCAATTAAATTTTTCCCCGGGCCGGACAAAATAGGTGCTCCGTTTCCGTTTTAAGCCGGTTAGCTGAATCAATCATACGTTGGAACATTGGATGACATTCCAATTAAGACGGTAGAAAACGCCTAAAAAATGGTGGAAAAATAATTACTCGTCCAACTGCCAAATTCCAATTCCACCCACTCCGGGGATAATTTATTGCACCAAACCCAACAGTTGTTCCCTCGGGCGTGACCTCCAAAACAAGGTGCGTACGGTCTGGAGCCAGGCTTTCAACAGCTTCGATCTGCTCGGACAGGTTTATTGGGCGCTGGATGAGTTCGGTGTAAAGCGAAAGTACTGTTAAGAATTTCTCTTGATGCTGAGGCTTTTATGGCCGAGGTTTCCAAGGTTCCAAGCAAGTCCATACTATATACTCTTGTGTACACGGCACTATTTGAAGTGTGGCTTTTACTGGCGCTTTATAATCCTCGAAAGGGTAGGCTGGAACCGGTCCGGGATTGTTGCCCCCACTAGCCTGAAGTTGTCGCGCTGAGCTTTCAGTTTTATTGACAACAGTGATTGAGCTCAAATGTCATCATTATTTGATTCCGTGGGCTATAAAACTGCGACCTCAAATCAAAACATAAACAAATGCACTGCTTGATGACAGCGGAAAGGAAAAAAACCAGATATCGGCGAGACGACGCACCAGCAAAAAGAGGCAAAGCCCCCTTCTCAGCCTGCCCGAGTGTTCGCGGGTTTGTTACGGTTCGACGCCACCTTAATGGTCCTTGCCGAATTCCAAAACCAGGGATCCGGGGGCGGTTGGTCTGGAGCTATTTTGCCAGCAAAGAACGCAAACTTTATTGCCACCTCAAATGAGCGTGAGCCGGAGAAATAAATATGCACACTTTACTGGAGGAACAGTTTTACTGCACAATTTACGATCCCGATTCTCTCGGTGTCACAGCGAACGCTGCCCCTCTGCACCATATGTCGAGTGGGTTGTTAAACATGGCGATGCGAGCGAAAACTGGCCAAGGAAGGAAAGGTTAATGTTTGTATTGTGTGTGGTGATGATGATGCACACGGACGCATCTCTTAATAGGAGGACTGTCCATTTTTGTTGCTGCAATGCTGGAAAGTTCGAGCGATCTCGTTTCATTAGCATAAACGAGAGTGTAAGGCCACCATTTTAATCTTGTTTAGGTGGAGCGATTCAGCTGATTACGGGTGCGATTGCGAAAACGGGAGTCAATCGATCGATATCTTTAGAGGAGTTTTTCGATATTATTGAGATCTCTTTATGCTCTTACGTGGAACGACTTGTTTAAAATACAGGGTTTATCAGTCAACATTCGTGCAACACTTTCCATTTGCCATACAGGAGTTCAAAGCAGATTTGCATCATCATGATGACTCTTCGGTCTTGCTTTAAATAGAGAAAGTCTCCTAAGAGAGTTATTATTGCCAACAATTAGTTCCTGCAGCTTTATTCTCCAGGTGTTTTTTTGGTATTTTTGTCACGTTATCTCTAGGTCGTCCAGGACTTCAAGTATAGTTAGAGCAACAATTATTTTCGTCATGTGGACAGTGTCGCTATAATGTTGAAAACTGCTTATTCTAACCTGATAAACCTGATATGCTATAAAAAAATCCCTACAAGGACGTTTGTGAAAGTGGTAGCAGCCAACACAAAGAAACCTATCTTAAAATGCGCTACAGTCAACACCTCGAGCAAAACGTTAACGTCCTCCCCTGTCTGCCAAAGTGTTTTGCTCATTAAAGCACTGTAAGTGGATGCGCAATTATGCGACCGTTTACACTTCCCAGGCGAAGTGTGTGAAAGCAAGCATCCCGAGTAGGACAATTTTTTTTTTTTATTTAGTTGCACAACACAATAGGGTGCGCTCCTGGGAGAGAGTGTTGTAAGGATGCAAAATTTATTGCCATTAATGCATGTGCCGTGTGACGATGGCGTTATTATTTTGGGCGCCGTGCCGAAGGATTTCATATCCGGCACCATTTCCCGTGGCGGGCAAGTGAGCCTTCGGTGATTAATTCCTGCCGGTTGCTGAGCCGGTGGTACGAAGGGACTCAAAATGCATCAATCCCAGCGTGGCATACCCGGCTTGTTTTGCTTTCGCCGTAATGAGCGAGGAGGTGCGTGCGAGTACTTTGCGAGTGTTGCGTTCGCACGTGACCATAGTGCCTTTCAGTGTAAACAGTCCCAGAGACCCCCTAGAGGAAAAAAGGGATGCGGGAAAAAACGCAACACAAATCATTTCAACCGTGGTTTACCATTTTAGTGACGGGGTTGGTTTTTCACACCGTACTCGGTGGGCAAAACGAAATATAGGAGACGAGAGCACAAACAAAAAAAATTACACCAACAGCAAGGGGTGAGAAAAATGGCTGTTACCGAATCAAAGGTCCTGCCAGTATCTCTCCCGGGACATCCCGATGGCAATGGGTGCAATTGAAATTAAAGGGGCACTTTATTTACATTGCTTAAGGGATTAACAAGACGGCTGATTGAAACGGGTCCAAAGCAAAACAAAAAACAGCGATTTGAACCGAAATTGACACACGTGCCTCGGTAAAGCGAAATTGTGTGGCTTTAATAACAATAAATCCCGAACTAAGAAGAGACACCAAAGAGAACCTGTTAGAAATATTAAAACAACGACCAACAGGATCTCGTATAACTCACACTGTTCCTGCCGCAGAAAAATTAGGTCATAATAAGCCAGCCGCAAGTTGACAAATGGAGAAGCAGCCTCCATTAGCTTCAACTTCAGGCTCAGGTAAAATGGGAGGGCGCCCGGAACAATATGTTTACAGTTCCTTAAACAGCGACAGCGCTCCGCTTCGCGTTCAATCACCCAAAATAGGGCATCAAACATGGCAAGCGAAGAGTAAGTGAGCCCGGTTCCCAGCACTGCTGTGCTCAGCTGCCAATCATCGTGAAAGCATAGCCGCCTCGCGACAAGTACCAAACAGAGAAGCGATATTACACAATTTTTCACTTGCCGTGGTAAGTCTGAAAGATGGGGCGAGGTTTCGACGGCAGGTTCGTTCCTGTTTCGTAAACGTTTCGGGCGTGAGCGCATTTCTACGGATGCGTTTCCGGAAGCGGATGCGCTATCCCTTCCACGTGTGAGTGTTTAGCCCCAAAAAACATGAGTCTTTCGAAGGGACTGCTCTCGGATACTATCTGTGGGACGGTTACGGGGTGATGAAGATGGGAAATTCGTAATGAATTTCTTTTGTTTGTTTGTTTGCTTGCTTGTTTGTTTGACTTTCTATCACGATGCGTCGTCTGCGACGTCTACTAGGGCACCATTAGCCTTCAATGAGCAGGACGTCTACATGCTCACATGTCGCAAGATTAAGTGAAATGAGGACCACCGCCGGAACCCAAAAATGTTCTACTCCGAGAAAATACTCCCGGCCACGGAAGTAGCTCCCCCTAGAAAAGCCGGCCGATGCCTGTGTAAAAGTATAAATCGACAGTTGAACCAGCAAGGCCAAGCTGCAGATCCATATATTTTACTTGCCCGTCACGTGAAGAAGCCTTACACCAGAACCACCGAAACCAGACGAGACCAGACTAGACCCGAAGGCCAAGGAAACGTTGCTTCACTCGTCTGCATCGAACAGTAATTGTGGGCGATGGGTAGAAAGGGAAACTTTGTCCGATCCGGTTTACTTCAAACTCGCACATTTCGCATGTCGCGTATGCAGTCCCTTCCCGGTCCACAAGGATAACACACCATCCATCGGGCGTGTAGAGTCGGAACGCGAGAGCGTAGAGAAATTAGTGTCATTAAACTTTTTCAAAGTATTCTAATTACTTTCCACTCAAGCGCAAACCCGTCAAACGTGTGAAGGTGTGTGTGTGTGTGAGTGTGAACTGGATCCCCCAATGGAATTCAGTGTGCCTCGGGAGATTCTAGACATCGTGGAGATGTGTGCAAAAACAAATTACAGACTACTTAAAGCATGCCATTTTCGTACTTTTTTATAGCCAGAGAGAGAGAGAGACAGTTTTTTAGTCTTAAACTCTGGACCTTAAACGGAAATGCTGTCACTAGCTGTCAAGTGGTGGAATGCTGGCAGCATCTGTCAATTTCGCTTTTCTATAGTAACACAGGGTACAAACTAGACTCATAGTTGAAGCTACGTTTTGGAGGCTTTAATTCCCAATTCTAGATTGAAATCCTGTCAGTATCTGTCCATTTTTTTCTTTATAGTAGATTTTAAGCTCAAGTTGCAGTTCTGTGGAATTTACTACTGACTTCAACAACTACTAATAGCGTCCAGAAATTTTACACTCCAACTTATTCCGATAACTCTCAAATGTACTTACTGTCTGGTGGCAAATCCTCAAGAGAAGCCCTAGGTTGAGGATGTCCAAAAATGTTCTACCCACTGTATTCAATTCACCTCACCATTCAGTCTACAGGACGTTAAACACAAGGTGTATTATATTGCCAGTTTAAGCTGCTCCCGCATGAAAATTAACCCCCGAAGAAGACGGGTAAGTATCGTCGATAGATAAGCAGCTTGTCGCCTCGAGAAAAGTGCTTGTACAGCGAAGTTTTCGTGGTAATCGGATATTATCGGAGGCATCGCATTGTCTCAGACCACCACTCTACTGGGGTGTTATAAATTTTGTAATCTAATTACTGATTTTCGGGATCGATTACACGATTCTACGGTTGTTTCTGACGTTACTCCAACCGGTTGTCCAAATGTGATGGTACTCGAGCTTACCTAAAAAGAGAAAGAAAAGAGTCGGTTTAGTATAGAATGAATTTATTGGAGCGATGCACGGTACATCAGGACACACTGCTGTTTGTATAAAGTTTGACTGATTGTACTCTAAAAGCATGTTCGAAAATTTTCACTGCATGCTCACGGTGTATGAATTTTCCACTGAAAGCATCAAGTACCAGAGCTCTTTTGTTGGCACTACCATTTCCATTTGCACGCGTTTCGGTGATGCATTTCCGGCCCGAGTGCCAGATGCGTGCACACAGAACTCCGGTCAGTGCTGGTTGCAGTTGTCACCAATTGTCAACTGACGGGTGTACATACACCGTCGTCGAATGCATTCGCGTACCGAGTGAATGGAAACGTTCTGGGAAATCGTAAGTGCGATTGTATTGGGCACCCAGTGTGGGAAAGGATTGACATACACTGGGCAGCAGGCTGGGAATGTCCGCTGTTGGTGTTCTTTAAGGGAGTAGCTCTAAAAGCCATTCTCGGGAGCAATGTTCGATGCCATGTTAACCCGGTTTGGAAGTTTGTCACCGGTGTCTGGGGCAGCATATGATTCCAGGAAAGATTAAATAGACTTCGCTTTAACTGAGTTTGAGTAGAACTATTTACTTGGGATATTTCGGAAGTTTACATGAGGTTAAACATTTGAATCTTAGGAAGCTCATCCCTTGCTAGAATATCGATTCCGCCGCATAAGCGTTTTAGGCGGAGGATAAATCCTATTTGATGGTCGTTCTAGCGCCAAGGCTGTTTAATTTACCATAATTTGCCGAAAGCTGTTACTGGTCTGATTTGTTTCTAATTGGATCAGAAGCATCCCTCCACGCATCGGTTAAGATCCCAACCGTTTAACGTCCGCACAACGCCGTGTTCCGTGGGTTTACGTTCGGATGCTGCAAAATATATCGTTTCAACGGACAAAACGCTGTTGTGCAAAGAGCCGACTGGTGACTGGTAGCTGGCGACAAGTACCTACGCGTCCACCGCGAATAAAATGATTCCACATCGCACATCGCCATTTGCGCCCACAGGACAGTCTTCAACAATATTGGGAGGCTTCTGTTTCTTCGACAATGCGTGCCAAACGGGGTGTCGTTCCGTTCCGAACCGGTTTGTGACAGTGACAGCATGAGACACACAAAATGGCTTTCAATTGTCTAAAATTTAGTTATCTAACTTCTCCCGGAAAAGCGTCAGCACCTTACTGGAGAAGCACCCGAACTACGTATCATGTGGACACAGTACAGAAAGGACGAAAACTTTCGACACGGTCATCACGGACCGAACACAGCTGGTTCCCCGGGATGGTTTTTGGAGTGTGGAAATTAATTTCACTACTTTACAAGTCGAGGGACACCGACAAACACTTGCCTTCCCTCGGCCGCACTCCACCGACCGGAGCCGGCGAATCCTTTGTTGTGAGAGCTTGCCAACACCTTTGCCTTCGAGTTGCCCAAAGCACCGGTTTGCTACTGGTCGTTGTGATAGGCCACGATATTTGGCCATATTTCCTGGCTACTAAATTAGACCAATGTTCCTGTGAATGTATTCTGTCGGTTCCGGGGATCTTGCGTAGTCGAAAAATTGCAGTGAGGCAAAAGCGTTTTTCCACATCACGGCACATCCGAACATGGTGGTGGTACGGGTACCCAACTCTGTCGATGATGATGCGCTTGTCCCGTGTCACAACAGCATGAAACTCCAATAAGAGCACGATAATTAACTTCTAAACTTATTATCCGTCCTCAGATAGTTACCCATGCGTGCGTACTAAGTGAGTGTAGTACCTGTATGTCCACCGATCTTCACCTTTCATTAGAGTTGTGAGCAAAATATAATGTTCAGTAGATCCTTTTTTTTTGTTGCTGCGTCCATCAACTTTCATTAGACTACTATCGACGGTGGGGCGGTCGGTTCAGGAAGATAATCAAAAATGAGTGACCATTTATCGGTCCGATCGGTCCGGAGGTTTCCAAGTTTGGTCCTCACAGAGGTGGACGCCATTAAAATGTGAAAAAGTAATTAGGGAGCTGTCCGAGAGCTTGTTCCAGGCTGTTGCGTTCGGAGCATTGTTTATCGGTAGCAGCTTTCGGTAGATAGTTACCGAGAGTTATTACGCTGGTGCCTATCTATGGTGGTGGGATATTGAAATTTATGTACATACTGAAGGACAACAGGCTTATCGCTCTGTCCGAGAGAAAGTAGGGATTGGACGATAAACGTTAAAAAAAGAATACAAAAGGACGACGATCATGCATTTTCAGGAGCATTTTCCGCTTAGGAATGTTCTCATTTTCATACTGATTCTCCAACTGGGCTTATCTAGTTTTGGGACAATATCTCACTTTCTATAGCATGGAGTCCGTCTGTATGCTTTTCCAGTCGACTGATTGTGCTCAACCAGCGGGGTATTTTTTTGTTTTAATTATTTATATTTGCATTTCTTTTCACTAAACGCTCCTAGCTAAACCCTTGTACGTCGATCGCTTCGTCCCTAGTGGCGAGGATCTGTGGGCGTTAATTTAATTAGCCCTTGCTCGTAAACGATCAGTAAACGCCCCTTCATTGTTGCGGCAAAAGAAAAGGAAAGTGACATTTATTCACCGGCTTCTCTGTGTGTGTGTGCGCGCGCTTCAAAACACCACACCACAGCGAGGCATAAAAATCCGGTCGGACGAGCTCAAGCTTGAAGGGTGGCCAAAGCGAAAAAAAAATGGCCGTAAAAATATAATATAATTATGCATTCAGTCGCGGGGCATTAAAGTCAACCGGCTGCTCTGGGAGGTATCCAACCGGAGCGGATCGGACTGGTATCAGCTGGAGGTGATGTGGAGTTGACTAATTAATTCCTTGTAACTATAAGATACATGAAAACGAGAACACGTCCGATAGCGGGCGACCGTTTGGAAGGTGAGCGTCGAAAGTGCTGTACATCAGTAAAGCCTTCCCTTGGAGGATCATATCATTTAATTGGCTTTCATTATGATGGCTTTCATAAGCAATCAAATGAGAAATAAACTTTATCTAGCGCTGTTTGTAAAACAAATATGTAAGGAAGCGATTTACTTTGCCGCGTTGGGCCTGTCAAAACCGTGGGCCTATATAAATTAATCATGAAAAATCAATCAATCAGACTTTCGCGCCTTGGGCTGTTTGGCTAAAAGACTTTTCGCTTTGATCCCCCAAGATGTGTATAGAAGGAAAATATCCACCTCTAAACCTATCAAAGATGATTAAATACAAACATGTTCCTGGTGCTACTAAAACAACATTTACCTACAATAATCGATTCTAAAAATAGGGCAACGGAAAGGAAAGAAGTTCAATGTTTTTTCTTTCACAACAAGCCTCAAGACATCATAATAATCTAACCGGGAAAGCTCAATCAACACTTTCGCCCAAGGTACACCCCAAACTCCAATTAGCTGAAGTTCAATCTTCGGTCCAATATTTGCTGAGGTTCGCTCCAAAACTACAAGCGCTACCGAAAGAAAAAAAATGGCTCCCATTTATCGAAATGATTTGTTTTTCGAGTTGTTCTTCCTGGTTCGGTTTTTTTTCCTGGAGGGATGCCACCCGAAAGATAACTCGTTCGGCCAATACAAGAACCAGCTAAGCACCTGGAGCAAGCAAAAACGAAAACAAAAAAAAAAAACCGGGCAGAGATGTCCGAGTCCATGTTTTATGCCTTTATCGAATCGTTTAGATCAAAACACGAACCAATTTAATGTGCCACGGCAGCGAGCATCGTGTTCCTTTTTTTTTGACTTCCTTTTGCTAACCCGACCGTGAGGCTTCATCATACTACTTGCGGGGGCCTCCAGGTTCCCAACCACGGCTAGGACAGGGAGGAAGGAAATCACTTAGATCGATCTTAGAATTAATCATTTTTCAAAAAAGCTGTCTTTTAGTCCGATGCGTCCCGTTTCGGGTCTTTCTTTCTTCTTGCTCCCTTTATCGCTGGAGAGACCTGGCGAAGGCCGTGGTGTGGGTTTTGTCGGTGGACACATCGTTTATTCAGCGGCACGCAAAGTTTGTCCGAGCACGTCGCACCGAAACCAGCCTGATCGGTGCTCAGCGATAATCTGCCGGGTCTCGCGCGCCTAAAGTCTTTGGAAATCGGTCAGATCACGTCCGCGCGGGTTCCTCGTGGAGTCTTCGCGCGCAACATTTCAACATCGCCAACGAAGCTCACTGCTCAAAGAGAGCTTCCCCAATGCCTGTTGGTCAAAGTCGTGCCGGGAGAGAGAGAGATATGTTGTGTCCGGTGATCGGGACCGGAGATCGGCTAGGCGATTGAACTGAGGCCCAAAACTAACCTTTCGCGTTGGTCACCGGGAACACCTCAGCAGGAGGTATTCATCCACGGACCGTTTGGAGGACTGATTTTCATCTGATTCGATTCATCAGAAGCAACCAAACCCACACTCACACACTCCAATATTCCAAAGTCCCTGATCCTTGCCGGAAGATTAGAGAAATGTCCTAAAAAACGTGAATAAATTCTTCCCCGCTTTGAACGAGGACACCAAGCGAAGGTGACGAGAAAACGGGGGGCGAAAAAATGGAGAAGCGAAGAATCGTATCACGTGCTTCAAATTGGAAAAGGAATCAGATTCTAATTTAAATAGAATAAAATCGGATCGGTTTCTACGATACTCTCACACGCTGTTAAGCCTCTTTTCGAGGTTCTTCTTGCTGTCCAGTCTTCTCTTCTTTTGCCCACAGAAATGGCAACTAAAAAGTACGCAGATTTGCGGATTGCCGTCCGAGAAGGGAAGACCGTTCGGACACTCGGATTCTATGGCCTCGTGGCCTGGTGTTAATCAATTATTTCGTGGTTTTTACCGGACCACTACGAGGCCTGTCATTTAGACAAGACGAGAAGGGTTTTTTGGTGCGAAAATAATTCATTTCATAAAAATTGGTTCCCTAGACAGGGACTTCTCGGTCGTGATTGACCATATGAGGTTTAATTAAACTGTCAATCTGACGCTCACCTTCGTCTAGAGCCCGAGAGAGCTAATGACTTTACAAGCAGTTTTGCATGGGTTAGACGCCCAAAAGCAAACGATACCAAAAAACGAACCAAACAAACGTGGAAGGATGTGCCAACATGTGGTCTTAAACATTGCTCGGGAATTGCTGCTAACGCAAACATCGTTTAACCGCGCGCAGTTAATAAATCACGTTGTGACCTCAATTATTCACGGGTTCGTTCTCGAAAACGGCGTTATAACGGGCCCCGAATATCAGCGCTAAGACAAATTCCCACACCATTTCGAATACCCGAAAGAAACCAGAAACCGTTCGACCCAGTGCCGACTCAGGACGTCCTGCCGAGCCATTGGCCTTGTTTGACCGTTGCACCCGATGTTGCTGCTGCTGCTGCTGCAATTGGAAGCATCTGGAAACAATTACCACAAAATTCCCTCCATTGCATGCACATTCTGGATCCTCTCCAAACAGGGTGTGCAGAGTGTTTGTTGATACTACCCGAGATGTATGTGTAGTTCATGTACTGAAGGATGTATTTGGGCTCCCAAGGCGGACTGGAAGGATGTTGAAATCCTATGCCAGCCAATTAATCCATTCGCACCGCACAAATCTTTCAACGCTACGGGGCGTCGAGATTTTAATGACGAGATTTTTCCCAATATCTTGTGGGTCGAACGCGTGGGATTGCTGGCAGTTCGATGGGCTATAGGTTGCTCACGGGAAGCGGTATCTCTGGTCTAAAGTATTGGGTCGTGATAAGTGTTTTGACAGTGTGTTTCATTCCCTGGACGTGATTTGTTTTGAACCGCGCTCTATCTCACTCGCCAAGAGAAAGACAACTTCCAACAATTCTTCACGTAAACTCACTAGAATCTGCTCGTCTCAATGATCACGCATTTTCACGTCTTGGAAAACTGTGGAGCAAACGGGCACAAACAAACTCGTTCACCAACTATCATTCTTGCTCCGTTGGATGGGAAGGCTCGCCCTGTCTCAAGAACATGCTTAGCGCGCATCTTTTTCCCGTCATTCTCTCAGCTCGGCCGCTTGCTTCTAGTGGCCTCCTTCTCCTCAAGTGTCATAAATTTATGAAACGAATTTCCATAACGCTTCGATTACGAGCGATGGCATTGACTATCCCCGCACACACTACACACATACACATCCCCTCGGAAGCTAGTCACGCCGCCCACCAGCTGTCAATGTGGGAGGTGTGATAGTGTGCTGCACTTGAAGGTGTTTGTTGGATGCTGGCCGTGAACGAGAGCCGTGGAATATCTCAAGAGATTCCCTACCCAGCAATAGCCCCGAGAAGCACTTCTTCGCTTCGGACCTGCTGCAGTGGCTCTACTTGAGGGCAGAAATTCGAGACGAGGGCAGCATAGAGCAACCTGACGAGTGCTGACGTGAATCGAGTTCGAGGTTTATGCTGGTGTTGTTTTTTTTGTTTCGTCCTCTAGCTCTCCATACAGCTGGAATGTTTATTTGTTTTAGTCGCTGTCGGTCATGATGGGCAATGAACATTTCTTCACCTTTTTTTTTACTTTTGGGAAGGTTTTTCGTTCCATGTCCATGTTGTTCTTTACCAAAAATGGGAAGAAAACAGAAAGAAAACGTGATGCAGAATTTATGAGTACATTTGAAGCTGTTGTTGTCTCTTGAACGGCCTGAAATAAGCTCTCTAGGCGGACGAGAGGATGTAGTGTTCACAGCAAAAGGCCGATAAAATCTTGAAGAGCAAGCGATTATGCATGCATACGCTATTATCGGTGAGGAATCTAGCCCAAACGTCCAAATGTATCACGTTCCATGCTCCATCATTTAGCATTACATTTACTGGCAGTGAAATCCATACTAGCAGTAAACCCGAACATTGAACCATGGGTTTTAAACACGCGCACGAAGATAATTAAAAACAGGCCCTCAGTAGCATTGAAGATCTCCTGAGATTTTACTGAGCAGTGTGCTCCGTATGTAAAACACATTCCAACAGCTGAAGTTGAAGAATTTCTGCGTTTTGAAAATATGCAGCCCGCTTTCCATTGACCTCAAACATTCGACCGACTCGACTCAAGTTCACCAGTTCCGATGCTCCTTAACTACTACGGGGAATCGACGAATAGCTGCTTAACCTAATCAATCAGCTTCACCCGACCGGAAGAAACGATCACAAATGATTGCTGTCCATTTTCTCGAAAGTCCGGACTGTGGCAAATTTAGTTCGGTGGTGGTAATTAACTTAACCTGCTGAACGCACGCTGCGCTCCAAGTTTGGCAGGAAACATCCGGTGAGGAATTTCCATCCCCCAGAACCATTCCGGTACGGCAAGGAACGTCTTGTGGTAGCATTTGTAACGATGTCCGAACCGACCGAAGATGGCAAGGATTCGTCTTATCCGAGGTGATGCTTCCAGAGAGAGAGAGTGTGAGAGAGTTAATTAGATCAATATGCCAAGAACATGGAACCGCTCCTGGTCGAGCTTCCGATAGATTAATGTACGGAAGAAAAGTGAGGTAAACGCCCCGGCGATCTGGATCTCGGCAGCTAGCTCACTGGCGATGCTGTACAAACCGCAAACCTGGTTAAATGGCAAAGCAAACACGTCGACCACCGTTGACTAGTGTGCCGGGCAAGGTTGGCAGCACGGTAGCATTAATTGTGCCCCGAAGGAGCACAGGTAGGAGGACAGCAATTGTGGGAATCGGTAGGTCGGTCTGAACAAATTAGTGTTATCCACACACAAGTGTCCGGGAGTCCGGCAGTGTGTGTATCTCGCCAACAGAGCGCACAATCTGGACGGAAAGCGGTGATGATGAACTTGAGGGTTCTGTGCACCAACGCCACCGTTCATCGTGCGCTCATGCAGTTGGAAGGCGTTCTGTGGGCAATTAAGTCATCAAATCGCCAGCTTGTACACGCAAACACCTTGTCAGTTCAACGCCTTCAATCAGGAACTCGGGGCGGCGATTAGGGAAGGACAGTAGGGATAAGGGTTGGGGAATAGTGTAAGGTCGCTTGTACTCTTTAACTCCAGAGAAAGCTTTTGAGTTGAAGGTGACACTGTAGCTGCTGCAAATAAATCTCTTTTTTAAAAGATAATAAATAATAAATCGGGGAAGAGCAATCATAGACGCATTAAATGACAATTGACGATCAATCCAGTTGAGTAAGCATCAGTATAAACCAAAGTAGCTTCAGATAGCTTAATTCCGATGCGTTCTCATCATACTTCGAGGAAACAAAAATGGAAGTAGAAAACAAAATCAAACAAACACACGTGGCGAAAAAAAGCTTCGTTTTTGTAGTTCGAATGCTTGATGAACATTTGCCAAACATCAGCAACAAAGCACACATTAAAAAGCGTTTGATGAATTTTCGATTGGTTCTCCATCGAATCCTCTCTCTCGCTCTTTAGCCAACAATCTGCCACATTCTCGGGATCAAGAATTATGTGTCAAACCGAATGGGGGGATTTACGCGCTTCGTTTGATTATGTCAGTTGCGTGCTTGGTGAACGATTGATTTTGATGAAGCACTTTTTGCCACAGGTTTTGGATGTGTTTGTTGCGTCTGAAAGTTGATTGACTGATTGTTTTATTGATTGGAGTTTTTCCACTCTGGGCATGGACAACAGCCAAATGGAGAGGGAATTCCAATTCAAATTAGTTGCAGTTGCAGGAATTGACAGTGAGAGGGCGTGTTTAAATAACTGATTCGTTTTTTAGTCAATTTAGTTTAATGTGAAAAAAAAGAATATATATTCACTCCAACAGTCCAAGAATTACTGGAACTCTACAATGTATGAGGCAAATAGCCGTACACACAGCACACCGCCAAGAAAGCTCCCCAATAATTGAGTTCCCTCCACATCGGAGAGCATCAATCTTTCGAAGTTCATATTTTATTTTAACAATTTACCTTACGGTACTCGCTCTCTTTCTCTCTTTATCCCCTTTGTCCGACCGGTCGATCCATTTGCTTTTTCCACCGACGTGCTGTCCGTGTTGTCCGAAAGTTGGTCGTCCAACTTGTGTGAGCTGTAATTTGTTTTTATTTTGCTTCCATACGCCCTTCCTTGCGTTTGCTTTCGGGGCCAAAGAAGCCGACAGCATTTAACAAAAGGCATAACATTTTGACAGCTTGTTAAGCGGTCGATGGCTCTGTTCAGCAGCGTGATTTGAAGAAATTATGAAGATTGGCTGCTCCGAAGGTCTATAGGTGTTCGGGAGGAGAGGGAGAGCAATCTCCACATCTTTCTCTGTTGTGGAGCTGTGGAGTTACCTGACGTCGAGAGTTTTTCTGTAATAGAATTCACCGACCTTCTCCCTTCCTCACCATCACCTACCAGAATAGTTTTCAAAAGCGTTCAGTAATTTTAAACTTCTTTTTTTTCGAACTCCAAAAGTTCCTACGACCACTCCAAAGCTCGGTAGCTATTAGAAGCAGTAGTCAAAAGATTTGTTCTCGAACACTGGCGGAACATTCGGACAAGAAATTTGAGATTCTTTTGAACAAAACACAAGCACAAACCAGGCACGGACAACCAAGTCAAAGACGCGCTAACACCAATTTTATGACAATGTTGGATGGCGAAGGTGTACACGTCCGTGATCGCGGCGAGCAATCCATCTCTGATCAATCAGTACAGCTTCTCGGTGTCGAAGAGAGCAGGAACCCTGTTGCAGCGGACCAGGGAGCAGGACAGGGCAGTCTGTCAAAAATTGGATAAATAATGGACATCGTAAAATCGATTATGGCTGACCCTCGTTAGCATCCGGAGTTATCCGAAGAATCGATCAGGGGAACTTCGAAGTTGATTTCGTAACAACAAGCGCGATCACTCCACCCTGCTGATTTTGGACCACCGAGGCAAAACCGAGACCGAGACTGAGGTTTGAAGAATATAAAGATCAGAGATCAGACATCGTGAATGATGAGAGCACGGAAGGGAAAGCATCGTTTGGGCCTGAAGGGTCAAACCAAGGTGTAGTAAAGTTTCTCCGAAAAAAATATATTACCTTCACGAATCATTAATTCTTCATGATACAAAACATCGAGATTCTAGCATTTAAAGTCGCTCCTCGTATCGGTTGATTGATTCCTACCGGGAGATCTCAACTATATTTACCTTAGACAGAGCTTCTCATGATACTTTACCGGGTGCGGTCAATTGGCGAATCGAATCCACAAATTTACAGTACACACAGTCTGACCTCAACCACCAATAAACCACTCGACCGTAAAATTATCAACCCCCGATCAAGAAGCCATCGCACACGCTACGCCGTTGCCTTTCAATTACCATTCGGGCTGATCTGGCGCTTGTGGCTTACCTCTTCCCGAGGGAAGAATGTGGAGCTGCATAAAACGTCCCACGAGAACCCACGGCGGCGCATAATGCAGCAAGGGTTTGTGCGGTTTTCGCTGAGGTCATCAGGAACGTTAAGGTGGGCGAATTCCGGGCTGCAGTTGCGACCAGCGAAGTGTGACCGGGCCGAAGAAGCCGACCAAACTGAATACGGCTTTTGCCTCAGACAGTTCCAACGCGCATATGGACAATGATTAATGTAAGGTTCTGGCGCGTAGTGTAGGATGAAGTGTCCGAGAAACGTGGAGCTTCTTGGTTGGGAAGGAATATATGCAAACCGACAGATAATAGATTTATGTTCAAACACTCGGGAGAGTCAGAATTGTCCATGTAATGTGTGTGTCCAGAAATGTGTTTGCGTTGGACGTGTGGGAAGTTGAATGAAAGTCTCAGTCTTGGTCGAAAGGTAACGTTCGTGTGGGTTTTGTCCGCAAAGGGCGATGAACTTACGGAAGTGCATTGGCTTTGCTAGCTGTTGTCATGTTATTAAGATTCTTTTTTTCTACCTTCAGTCCCACTGACTGCGCTTTTAACCCTCTAGTACTTCAAAGGGCACTATTCACTTGGTAGCTTCTCGTTCATGAATTTCCCTCGTTACAAATCCAATTTTTCGATACACACATACGCATCGAGAACGAGCGGCCAGTGCTGGCAGGGAAGATTTCCACGAAGGACACTTACGCCACACGACCTCCATCATTCTCCGTGGCGTCAGGCCTATCGCACTGCACGTCTGGCTTTCGGGCCGAGACGTGACACAGCTGGCGACGCAATTTAGGGAATGTGAAGTGCTCACATTACACACCATATCATCCGGGAGTGTCTAGATAAGCATCACTCTGACGAGTACGTACTCAACGGGAGATGACGATGGCGATGAGGCAACAGGAGACACCGTTGTTGTACACGCACGTGTTCACGTCCCCGGGATGGGTGGTGGTGTTGCTGCGATTAGAGTTAACGTATCCTTACCGGGGCTGAACTCGGATCGGGTGACAACCTGGCAGTTGGTTTCGGTGTCATGGGTCATGCTAGAAGGATTTTCCGTAAATCGTTAATGTAATGTCACCGTGTCCTGCAGGCCACGTACTGGGAGCATTATGAAATGGATTGCTGTGGGATGCTTTGTTTTGGAGCACAAAGGTTGTTCACCCACCAACCAACCAACCGACAAAACACATACACACACCACCCGGTTATTGTGAGCAAAAATGTAACTAAAGGGGTATAAGGACAACGACTGAGCTCCCTGTTGGCAGTAGAACAGACACTCTATTTCTCATTAGAAAACGACTGAAAAAAAAGAAAACTAAAGGGGAGACGACCCCATGGGCGTCTGATCTGATCTGTTTCCAAAAAACATCTCACCATTAGGCTACATCATGGGACGGCTCTACCAGGATTACGAGTGAGCGGAGTTTCTAGCCCAGTCTAACGACCGAATATTTTATCACAGTGTGCAGTAAAGCCACGGCGAGCCACTTGACAGGATCCATCAAGCATAACCACGAGTGGAAGAAGCAGCGATTGGCGAAGCAAGCAGCAGTAATTAAGTCTCCGGGACAAAGGGGGACACATCAGGCTTCTGCGTCTAGGCGTTAGCGTTATAATTGGATGACGCATCATGGCATCAGGACATTCATGAGGACGTTCGGTGCATGAATTGTTACTCCACTGTTTTGCTTCTTCCTAAACGTACGAAACGATGCTCGTGCCTGACGTACAGAAGCAGTGTGAGTAACTGATTTAAAGTTCTCTTCCAGTGCTTTAAAAACTTCCCAAACTACCGTCCAACCGTAAGGAAGTACTTGCATATGGACGGATGACCTCTTCTTCAGGGGATCCAGTCATTAGAGTAGTTATCGTGCGGGGTTTACCGTTGTTACTGGAACTCATTTAAATGAGCAATCTCAGCTCGTCCGTAAGTCCACCACAAAACTGCTTATTAATCAAAATATGATGATTTCGGAGGATTGTCGTTTTCGCATCTCAGAGCCAGCTCGTTCGGACCGGAAGATTTGACCGGAAGAATGCACAAAAGAATGCACGATGAAACGATTCGACCCGCACCGCACAACTTCTTCAGGATATAAGATGCACACCCGCTTCTCACCTGACCGGGGTGAAATGTTTGCAACCTGCACAATTCCTGCCACTTGAGCGAATGGAAGAAGATGATTTAATAGCCCCCAGGACCACCGGGCGTTCGCGAAAAGAGATACGGGCTGCACACCGAAAGATGGAAGATGCACAGCACAAAACCTTGGCCCGGACCTCGCCTGCATCTTCTTGATGAATGGGTTGCCTGCCAGCCTGCCTGCCTGCCTGGTTGGCACTCCCCATCTGGAAGGGTCAAGTGTTGCAGGAAGCGCATCACGGGATACAGCGTCGTTCCACAGGGTACGAACCTTCTCGGATCCCGGAGACCGATGATTAGTGCGCAATTACTCACAAAACCTCTCATCACATTGGCGAACCAATGGCGGCGGACGACGACGACGATGATGATGATGACGAGGGTTAACAAGCTGCATACCCGGCCGCATGAAAGTCAACAAGCAGCTCGAACGAACCCTGGTGGAGAAAGCGGTCTGTGCGTGTTTCGGGCACCTTCTTCAGCCTCACAAGCCGCTGGAAGGAACACGGCGACGGAGTCTGAGCGCGATTCTCTCCCAAACCGCATTTATTTGCATTGATTCGATGCATTTTCAATTTGAAGCCCATTTAGCATGCAATTATATCATTATCTTTTCTTCGGCTCATCGGAGCGTTCGTCACGTTTATGCTTTTGCTGCTTCGCGAGCCCGCTGCTTTCGTTAGCCGCAGATAAAGCAGATTGTACACCAGAGGCCTGCACAACATTCGTTATGCGCCAAGAAAAATCGCTTCTTCCCGTAACCTTCGCGCGGTTGTGCCACGGAAGCAAGCAGCACGGGATGTGGAAGAAAATTGGCTGGCCGCGCTCGGGGCGGCACACAGTTACTGCTGTGGACATGATGGATCGAGGGGCAGCAACGCTCCGAGAGGCACATCATAAATTCAGACGTAATCATTGATGTTGTTGTTGCGCTCTCTCTCTCTCGTGTCGATCGCTTTGAAAATCAACCAATGCTAATCACTTGTTTGAATAGTGCACGCTTCTGGCCCATCATCAGCGGAAGGTTGAGTTCCTGCTCCTGGGAAACGTCATTCGCTCGTCGGAACGCTCATAAAACAACGTTGAGGGAGGGTTTTGTAAATTGCCCAAAGATTCACGACCCAAAGATGGGGTTCGCCGAGGTCCTTAAACTCCACGGTAACTGCTATTAACTCTTCGATTGTTCCTCGGGTCCTTGGTTGCTTGGGACCAGAGGTGAGGCTGATGCATCTGCGTCCGAGTTGCATCCGTCCAAGAAAGATGATCGACATGTACACCACACATTGTTGGAACGTCCACTGGCGGTTGGTTTTTATGGACGCTTTCGGCGTGCAAGGAAGTCAGCATAAAAGGAGATCCCAAAACAGTGTTTTACCTTTCTGTTGCCAGTCGGACAAAACAATACTTCATTTATGGACATGTTTTGTTTCGCCATTGATCACACGGCAATCCTTTACAGCCAACGGTCATCTATTGTTCTGCTGGAGTTTCGCTGTACGCAACAGTAGGTTTCTGATCGGGACAAAGATATCCCACTACAGGTTCTTCGGGGAAATCGAGGACAAATTCTTCATGGAGAAACTCTGTTTTGCGTCTTCTTCCACGTTTTTCTCTTACGTGTTTCAATGTATATAAATCCTTGTGTGAAGGACACTTTTTGCTGGCTAATATAATATTTTAACGAGCTGTTTTCAGTCACCTCCTATTCTATGTACCACCAACAGCAGTCCATCAAATGCACAAATTATGGTTGAATACATCATCAAATCGGAAATGCAAATGTGTGTGCCGTCGTCGTCGCGCTTGCTGCCATTTTGACGTTCGTTAAATCGTTTTGCACTTGGCCCGCCCGGGATACATGCCCGCAGCAGGATTAAGGAGGGCTGGAGAACATTAGAATCCAGCCAAACCCCCGGGAACCGTATTCAAATGATATAGAAATGTAAATTTATTTGTATGCCTTTCCGATCGAAATCTCCGCCGACAGGACGAGGGATTGGACAAAATCATGCCTACCAAACACCAACGAAACACAAAATAACAAGCGATGAGAATGCTAGACACAAACTGCATTCTGCTTTCGCTCTCTCCCGGAGTTTGCCCAACCGGCTCTCGTTTCTGGGGGGGTCGAAGTTTTGTTTATTTTAATAATTGGAGAATTAACATATAAGCAATCACGACGATCTCCGGACCAGTTTAAACTCCCGGGAAGAGAGTTCTCAATTTTTGCCGGTGTGGATATTTTGAGGAACAACTTTTTACAGGCTTAAACGAGAGCTTTAAGGATAACTCTGTGTTAGGAAAAAACAATTCATTATGCCAATTTCGGCCAACATCACACGTGCTTATCTTGTCCACTTGTCGGGTGAAAGAGGTTCAATTGCTACAACTTCTACTCTGAAAGAATGTTGATACAGGCTAAATGAATTTCTGGCCCTGCTGCTGCTTCTTTCTGCTGCTGGCGTTTGAAGGGAGTCTATAGTTCCTATGCTCCCATGCCTTAGGAAGAACCCTAACGGCTCTGGAAAGTTTGTTGCATAAAAAGTAGAACCTTAATTAAAATTCTATACTGCTGCTAGTGCTTCTGCTGCTATGTGAGAGATCCCATCGATGAGCCCACCGAAAGATGTCTCGACCGACCGGATTACGAAGATGGGGACGGAGATGTCGTGCTGGGAGCATGATTGGTCTGCAGAGAAAAAGCTGAGGCCTAACAACAGACCTTAAGACGGCACACAGGCCCGGAAAGCTGTCTCAATCGATACACTCCAACGCCAACTGGAGGCAGTAGCAAAAAACAGCAGCACCGAGAAAATGGTCTCGTATGCCCCAAGTCCCGAGGCCTTCCCAAAATTCTGAGGAAGGAAGTCCTACGTGCAGAGCAGGAGATATTGAATAAGGAATGAGATTTGGAGCAGAACGGGCGTCGTCTGTGAACCGGCACGAGTGCACGGTAGCTGAGCTTCCCGTCTGCTGCCGTTTGCTGATCTTGTTTCGTACGAATCAGTCACCGTCTCCAGACACCTGGGGAGGTGGAGACCGTTGCACTGGTAGGCATCGGTCTTTCGCTCACTGCATGCATCCAAACGTCTGCAAGACCTTCGTCTGCCGCAAAAAAGTGAGGTGTCGGGATATGATCGGCTTAATGTGAAGGCTCGTGAGGCCAGCAGGGGGAGGGTGGCTCTCGTCTTGTGTTGTCGTATTACGTGATATCTGGACGTTCAATCCAGACGTATTCGGCCTGTGCCTTTGCACCGATGACGCAGCACCGTGTCTAGAAGGCCCACCAAAAGCACACACACACATCAACCCATGAAAGGTGATACGTTGCTGCAGCAGTTTGCTGTTTTGGCTCGAAGGGAACCACCTCCACCAGGACCAGGACCTGCTCTGCACCGAAGACCTTCTCCTCCTCCCCATCTAGGCAATCGTGTTGTGTAGGTGTCGTATTTCTTTTTATCGCCTTTTCTGGTTCGATTGCGTTCAGAGCACTGGGGAAGATTGTCGCACAGAAAGCTCCAACAAAAAACGCCAACCTTTGTTGCAGAGTGCTTGGGGTGTCAATGTGCTTCGAAGACCAACACCAGCGACCGAAGTTCCCCCACCTACTGCCCGCCAAGTCCAGCGCAGTCGAAGTAGGTTAGTTTGCGGATAAAGAATTACCTTCCGCATCGATGCATTGATACACGACGGAGCCGCTTAGCCAAGGATCGTTGTAGTGTCGTGCCCTGGTTGTGCTTTTTATTTCTCACACGAGCTGCTTTTAAGTAGCCATCAGGGAAATTCCTTCCGCCACTGTCAACCAGGCTAAGCATAAAGGGGGAAAGTTTTTTGTACGGTCCTTCCTTCCTGCATCCTGAACTTCCTGAAGCAGTACCAGTGGATAGAGGATGCAAAGTGACAGCGATGGCTTAGGGGCAAGCAAATGACTAATTAATGCGACTCAGTTTCTTCTTCTATCGGCACTTGGCTATCCTTTCTCTTTGCGTAAGAAGCCTCGAGGTGAGGACAGTAAAGCCAAGAACAAATATTGGTTAATTCGTCCCACAAGATGAGATTTGCTGTTCTTCTACCACTGTCACACCCGCGTCAAGAAGCTGAGTTAATATTTTATTTAGCTTTAGCCGTACGGGAAAGGACTCAAACGAGGCTTCTGTTTGAGCCAAACCAAAGCTGCCAAAGGAAAAAAAGGTTCTTACACAACGGTAAGAAATACGATTATTTGCCTCGAGGTAGACCGAACACACCCGAAAAACCGAACGTTTCCTGCTGCTGTTGTGGCGGGAAAAAGGGGTTTTTCGTCGTGGTCGTCGTACTGGAGATTCGTTTCCGCTCGGCTGCCTGCCGAGTGATTTATGAATTACTGCAACAATTCTCCAGAAAATCGTTTTCCACGTCTTGCACCGGGAATTTTCGAATCCATTTTCGTAGCGACCGTTATTTTTTTTTTTGGCAACTCCCGGTTGACCCGGCGGCGTCAGTACTACAATGCGTTTTTTGTCTAGAGTTTATTCGCCCGGTTGGCTGGCAGTGTTGTCAGCGTTTGATAGTGGATTTATGGCAAGTTGAGTTCCCTGAGCTAGGGCGAGGAGGAAAATCTCAACGCTTTCGGCATTCGGTTCGGCGATGAACCAAACTCTGGTGAACCGTTTCATCTTGAGAATGTAAAACGGAAGTCAAAAACAATAGCTGGCAGCACTGCATTCCCAAACTCGGTTCCAAACGAGTTTCTCGAAAGGACACGAGCGTGGAGCGGAGTAGCTGAGCGCAGTTGTTAGTTTTAAAATTTATATCCTCTCGCGTACGACGACTTCATCCAGGAGGCGTCCGGTGTCTGTGGGAGCTTAAGATGTATTTATGGGATTGGATATTTTCATGAGGCGTGCTTTGAAGTTTATTTTTCAATTTTGGGATTTCTAAAATATACCGAAAAAAGGAGCCATTTTTAGAACAGCTTGCTCTGACATGCTGGATTTCCTGCAGAACTATGCAAGAAAAGACAACCATTAACGCCCTCGACATTTCTTCCTGCGGCGTTCAACCGATATCGTCTGACGACCTTGTGACGATCCTGGTGTGTAAGTCGAAACCAAGGGCGTACAAATTGCCTTCCTGAAGGATCCCAAAGAATCCACTGACATCCGAGAGCTTCGTCCTGACGCGTGACATCGTTTCTCTCGTCCCGGTCACGACAGCTCGCCGAGTCGTTTTGGCCATTTCCTAGAGAGCAAGCGCGCGCGCCCGTCTGTTTGTTTGTTTGCATTGGGTTTTGTTTACTTTATTTATGCTTCATGAAAATCCGTTCCGGTTGTATTTGCGCGACCGGTTTTTAGAGAAGATTTTGAAGCTGCCGGAAGTCTTATCGTTCTGAGATCCCGGCTGAACTGCCGGCGACTGGCCCCGGGGGGACGGTTTATTTTGTTTGGCATTTTCCGTTTGGCGATGTTTAGCCACGCGACATAGAGGCAAAACGTTGTCGGGACTTCGGCAAGGATAAGCAAGGACGTTTGGTTTAGTTAAGATTATTTCCAGCCAGCAAGCACACACACACACACACGGTCGTCGCGTCAAGCGAAGATTCTGTACAATGTGAGGTGACACACGTTCATCGAACCGTGCAAGGTAACTTTCTCTTGAGTTTTCTTATCCACAGCAGCTAGCAGCCGGTGACGACAGCCAGGGTCGCGTCTTCAGGATTGCAAGCAGCAGCACAAGAACCCAGGTGTTACACGGCCCGATAGGAGGGAGTTGCATTTGCATATGGAAACATCATGCATGTAAATGAACACACAGTGACACCGGATGTATAGGAAAGCGTGTAACACGACAAAGCACAACCAGAGCCAGACACACAATCCTGGAGGAAGTGTGTGCGTTGACAGCGATATAATGAATACCAGATGATTCCACTCCGGGCTGAATCCACGCCTGAGCGGCTGTGCGGAATCCTCGCAATCGGCCAGGTGCCAGCTATGTTTTGTCCTGTCACACAATTATGCCTCGCAGGGCAGTCTCTTAACGCAGACGTTGTTTGACACTTTATATCTGGTGTAAGATAAACGCACGGTTTATAGTGGGCTAAAGTACGAATAGCCTAACCGATGTCTCAGGTGTGAAGAAGAGTGGCGAGATATGTAAATTCCGAGAGACAAATAGAGTTATTCGGGCCGAAGTTCATGTTCCGAAGGACGGTTGGGTTTCATAACAAATTCCGATTTGCTAAACTGTTGATGAGGTACCTGTCATAGGAAATGGGATTCACAGTGATTGATAAAGGATGTCGGTTAGGAGATCATCCTCCATTCGCGACATGCATGCAATGCCCAAGCGAGTTCTTATTACCATAACATGATAACTGATTGTAGTCCTCACAGCTCTGAGGGAAGTTGTGTGGTTGACCATTTCATCATCTAGCTTAGCCTTGAAGAGTCGTTACATACCTGAAAGAAAACAAAAACACACACTTTTAGTATTAGACCACGTGTCACTGCGTACCGAAGTAATGAAGTAGAGTGAATAGATGTCATCCTGTAGTCACACACACACACACACACACACACACACACACACACACAATATGGTTTAAGTGGCGACATTCAAAACCAACCACAAACCAAAACACATTAACCCCTTGATTGATGGGAATTGTGTGTGTGTGTGTGGGGCGCCATTTCTAAGAAAGTGTTCGAAGCCCTTCCTTAGTCGTTCGTCAGCAGCATCAACTACACCGAGGGTCGAGAATGATCGACCCAATCACTGGTTCATTGTGATTGCTCTGGTCGGGTTCGAGTTTCGCCCAACTCCTATCATTGCTACCGATACACCCATGAAACGGGAGGAAGAGAAATCATCATTCCCGGAATCACTTCAATGCTCGCAACACATGTCGCATGTCCTAGACACTTCGCTTCGACGACGGAGCATGGCGGCATCCGACCCAAGGATAGAGTTACCGTTGATGAATCCTTTTCTTTCCAGTCCATCCGACTGTGTTTGTTCGCCGTCTCGGGGCCTCGCTCACTTGGTCGGGAGCTATGTTTTGACACGTTCATCCCTTTTAATGCATCCAAGCAACTGTCAATAGATGCACACCGGAGATCCCTTAACTAATGGATTGCTGATACAATTTGATCCCATAGTGTCGATTCCATTATCTCCAATAACCCTACCGTTGTGTTCGCAAATGTTTGGGCATGCGGTTACTGTCTTCAAGAATCAATTGTCGATGCCGATGCCGGTGTGCAATAAAACCGTTCGGATATACTTAATTCGAAGGGTATTTTGGGGGTGTTTCGAAAGGGCGAAGAAAAAGAAGTTGGTAACAGTTCTTGAATTCCAGTAGTTTCGTTGTCGGCAACTGGATTGTTCGCTTGGGCAGCGGAGAAACCTTTAAAAAAAGATGCCACAAACGGTTGTCCGCCAGGGTCAAAAGAAATGTCAATTGTTTGCTGACCCACCGGTGGCTGCAGTGTGTGCCTTATCGATTTAAAGCCTCTTGCTTCCACGAAGGACACGTTGGAAGTCAACCCCATGTTCTCATCCCGCAACGGCTAAGATCGAATCGATCGGTGCACGATTCGCTTGTATTTGCTGGACAACGCAGTTTTTCGCCGAGCGCTGACCAAGGGAAGACGTTGTGTGCCACGAAACACCTCACCACGACCGCAAGACACACGGCGGTGAAGGTCTCACAGCGGCTTTTTATGTGCAGTTTCTGTTTCGTGTGAGACAAAACAAAGCCGAGACAAAACAGGGCCTGTGTTTGGATATTAATGTTCACGAACTGTTGGGCCTTGTTGCTGATGTCGTGTGCGTGTCGCGTCCCGGGAGGATGCGTGTTGGCTGGGAGAAGTCCCTGCAGTTTGTTGACGTTGTCACCACGAAAGAAGAGAGAAAAGAAACAGGAATAAAAGCGAGAGGAATCAACGTACATCCCTTACGGTGTTGGGTAAAACATTTCTTCCAAGACTTGGAGGCCTCCAGTTTTTATCCAATAATCCAATCATTATCGACCAACGCATTAAATCACTGGATATCCACAACCGAAGTGAGGAAAATCTTGGTAAATTAAACAAGAAATATTATGTCCATCAAACGCTCAACAGTTAACGCACTTCAACGCCTAATCCTCCAGGAAGGAAAGATAATATGGTAAAGAGCGATGTAAACCCAAAAATGAAAAAGAAAACAGCGACACCGTGGTCATCGCAAGAAACATGCTTGATTGTCTGGACCTGATAGATAGTGCGACACCATCATCACACCATTAACCGGTACTAAAGGGAAGCCAGGACCAGCATACACACACACACGTTTTGTGTTTCGTTTGTTCCTCCTTCTTGGTTGGCTGATTTGCATCGATTGTCTTTTCGTTAATGCAGCGTCGTGTCCCGTACTTACTGCGGACCAGCAGCAAGGAAGACCACTGTCCGCGCTCGTTAAGCAAAGACATCGTTTCGCAAAGACAACTTGGTGTGTAAGCGAAATCGTGCGAATGCGGCATCATTTAGTCCTGCCACCAACATCTACCCGGGACCTGGTCTTGGCGGTACGATATGGTAGGTGATATGGCGACGATGCCTTGTTAGACATCGGTTGGTGAGGAGAGGCTCAGAATTTTTCTTAATTTTGTAAGCATCTCTCGACGCGCCGTACACGGATAATGTTCCTCCTGCATCCTCATCGAGCGGTAACCGTAATCAGGGTGTGGAAAGTTTTACGTTCATTTAAAATTCTTATTTCTTCTCGCGTGCCTCTTCCTCGAGACTGGTCTTCGGGAAAACGAGATGCAACTGGATAGGATAGGTTGCACATTTCGCTTCCCTTTCGCTGTCGCATCCTTCGGGGAACGGCATGGCACCGATGTTCGCGCAACATCTTGGTCGAAGAAACCAGCAAACAAAAAACTGCTTTCCACTCGCCACAGCGTTCGTGACGGTAGCAGTGTGCCGGTGGTTGATGAAGATGAGCGGCTATGGTTATAACTTTGCTATTTTATCGCAACTGACCATAACTTCTGTGCAACGAATGGTACCTGATTGGAGACTCAGAGAGCGAAAGAACCGTAGAACTCGTCCACTTTTTCTACTGATGCTCGTGCTGCTTCTGTGCCTGTCAGCACCGTCCTAATTATACGGAATGACACTTTTGCTGCACGTTCGCACCAACGCAAGACGCGTCCATAACTTTCTCTGCTGGAAATTTCTTTATAATACAAAAAAGGTGCATTTTTATCCCCACCAAGAATGAAACAAAAAGTAGTAGAAACTGGTGTAGTATCGAGGTAGTAGCTATGTCACCCAGGCTCTCTCCCTCTTCTGCCCTTGATTTACGATTCTACGGAAGGGACATTACGGTGGTGAAACTTAGTCCATATCTTGGTCGCGGACTAATAGAACTTGCAGGGCCACCGAACGTGCCATTCGAGTAGTTGCAGACAATCAGGCAAATCTGTAACAATGAAACACTCTTCGGGGTGTTTTTTTTGTGCCGGACACTACTGCATAATGAAGGACGGAAAAGTGTGTTATTATTTTAAATTCGGTCATCACGAGCAGAAGAACGTGTCCGGCAGTGAATTGTGAGATTAATTGCATTTTAAATAAAGACTGGTGTGTAGAAACAGCGTCTGCGCCCTCTACCAGAATCACGTGGTACTACCACGACGCTCACTAACAACTTTGACACTCGTCATGGAGCTCGTTTGACAGATAATTTCGAGGGATAACATCTTAACCACTTAGTCGTGCAGCCATTCCCCTTCCTAGTAATCGAGGTTATTTTGAACAATTTCTTTGTGTTTTATTGAATGTTTCCTTGGACGATAATTCTCAATCTTCCCAAGTCAAGGCAATTGCCTGGTTCACATGATTGAAGAAAACACCGGACATGAAAAACATGGAACTCTCGTGGATTCTATAAATAAAGCGCCACGAGAGGTGGGAAAAAGCAATTGAAGCAATCTTTATTCTCATCCATCATTTAGTCGCGTGAGAATTCGGGGAAGAACGCAAGGCACCATTATTGCGTGGCAAGACTCTTTTTCTAGAGTGAACGCAAAAGAGCAGAAAAACAAACTACCCCGGGCTCAATTGGCTTCATTGAAATGTATGACAGATGCAATCATCACACACCAAAACGCGCCAAAATCCCACAAAACGACCACTTTAAATTGTGGTGGACTGGCTGGAAGACGTTAGACTGATTGCGGGAGTTCACTGAGTATGTGAGGTTATGGTGATGATGTGAATGATTGCATTCACGTTTTAAATGGGTCCACCGAATAGAGGGGGCGCTTTCCAGGGCTCAGGTTCTCAGAATGCATCTGATTCACGGTGGAGAAGGCTTCCGAAAGGGAAAATAACAGTTCCGCGCGCTAGAGTCAAGTGGGAAGTACCATTTGTTTCGTCACCAATATAATAAGGGCACGGACTGGTGCGGCGCTATTCCTTTAAGTGGTGCCCCGGAACGAGCTCCCATACACAGATGGCCCACCACTTTGAAGTGGTTTGGGAAATTCTCGGCCCGGAGACTTCGGGTGAAAATGAAACGTTTTGGAAAGCCTAAGTTTCCTCGGGCCGTCGTCTGTAGTTTGTGCCTCAGCAGCACCAGGAAAGCAGGAATGCAATTATCATAAACATACATCATTGTGCACCGTGCGCAGACTCTCGGCGGTTGCGCTGGGGAGCGAAAGCATGGGATGAAATCTTCAAGAGCCCATAAAATTGGAAAAGGAGCAACAGGGAAAAGGCTTGTCGTATTTATGAGCGTTGCCGTTCTTCTTTTTTTTTGTCGAAAAACAATTTAATGGGTGAGAATAATTTTGTGGAAAAATTGAAAAATAAATATGCGCCAAAGTGGAAAAGTTCTGACTCCTCCTTAGCACACACACATCGAGTGTCAAAGTTTGTCGTTGTCGTGCTGGTTTGTACATCTGCACCAACTACTGCAGAGCGGGATAGTAAACAGGGAGATGGCATTTATTCCTGGTCGTTATTTTAATTTTCCCAAAACTGATAACGACAGTACCCAGCTGGTGGAGTTTTAAAATGGCGCACCCGTATTCATTAATATCCCATGAAACGTACAATTTCGTTCCTGGAACTGGTTCTACACTCGGTCTCTTCCTCTTGGCGATATACTCGGTAGGCTCAACACCACTGGATATCCCCGTAATCCTCAGCGGGAGAGAAAGCAAACACCAACAGTTTCGATCATTTCCATCGATAGTCCGAGACCAGCTTGTGTTACTGCTTACCCCGTTCCGGATTAGCAAACGCTGGGATTTTGCATACAGACGCCTGAGCCTTGTTTCTGTGGCCAGGAAAAATTGTGTGTCTAAGGTGCGATAAGCGAAAAGTTTTCACTCCCAACCT
Source organism: Anopheles stephensi (assembly GCF_013141755.1). Classification (NCBI taxonomy): domain Eukaryota; kingdom Metazoa; phylum Arthropoda; class Insecta; order Diptera; family Culicidae; genus Anopheles; species Anopheles stephensi. Next base: position 84,797,987 of record NC_050203.1, on the reverse strand, counting down.
TCCTCCGTCAAAAAAAGGGGGTGCAAAGTTTCGTCCAGAATCGAAGGTGGGAAAATGGAGTGGAGAAAACCTACAACTCCGTACTCCACCAGTTGGCCTCCCCTCTCTGTAAGCCCCGTTCGAAACAAGACATTTCCATTTCGGGGTGGTTTGGCAGGGAAAAAAATAACCCACTCCCAACAAGCAACGCTCCAAGGTTCGGTCGGGTTGAGAGCCCGTGGTGTCGTTTTTCTTGCTGTGGCTCGCCAACTCGTACACTCTAAGCAAAGGAATGCTCCAAGTTTTTTTTCCCCCTATGTTTTTCAATACTTTTAAGATCATGGTAGGATGTGCCAAGTAGCCTATCTGTTATCGCCCAAGATTAACGAAATGTCACCATCTCGTTCGGTTCACAACGCCCGAAAACGATCTCTAGCGACAGAACCCGTCTCTAGCGTCGGGACATCGGTCTCGGTCTCGGTACTTCAGTAACATGCTTTCCATTTTTCGGTGTACGAAAGTGTACTTCAGGAGAAAAGCCCCGAAGCCCTACCGGTTTTTAGCAGCAGGCAAAATTCTACGTCTAGCGTTCCAGAGAAGTGTTGCGCCGTCTTTACGATAAGAAAACCCAGACATTGAAGGCTGTAGTGTCGCCGACACGGACCGGCAACAGACAAATACCAACAACGGCAGTGTGGCAACAAATTTTACGTTAGAGCTGGCTTGTAGTTTGAACATTCCACCATCAAACTTATAAACACACTGAAGGAAATCCATCACCACTCACGAGCAAGACTCTCTCCCTGGTGGACGTGTTCTTGGTAGGCGAGATTATTGCCACTAATGGTTTGGGTGTTGATGGATTTATCACTTCGATGCACTTTTCATGTGCCCCGCTTTTTTGACAAAGTCCCTGTATGTGTTTCAATGCCGGCGAGTTGAGACGAAATGGGTTACAACGGGATCTTGATGCCTTCGTCTTTTCCACGATGGGAAAGGTCTTCTGTCGGGTTTGCAGTTGAGCGTCATCTGGGTGTGCAGTGTCTGGCAGAGCGAGAGAGGGAATGTCAGATGGCCCCAAAAATAAACCGCATCACCATTGAAGGGAAGGAATTCAAGCCATTGAAACATTGTCACCATGTCAGCCGTCAGTGTTTTGGGGGCATTGATCGCTTGTTTCAAGAGTTCTAACTGAGCAATTCCCCAATTCTTCTATCAAACTTCAGAAGACTAATTATAGAATTCAGAATATGTCGATATGACTCTACAATCTATAACCCTGATGCCTATAAATTCTTCTGGAGATATCAAGCAGCTGACTTCCTGTCACCGAACAGGTGTTGATGTGTCAAAAACCTTATCACAAGCCCTTCAGAAGAGCAAAATAGCGAAAGCTGGACCATGTCCATCATCGATGACCTGCGGCAACACACATACGCAAATCTATGACCTGTAGTCTCACACAAGCTGAGGTGAATCGATTTAGCCTAAATCCGTGGTCTGTACGGCGTTGTTTGCCAATACCTAGAGCAGTCGCGAGAGTTCCACTGTAACAAGGTAGAGTAAAAGAGACATTTTTGGTGCAGTACAGACCAAAAAAAAAATCCTCACCAAAGCAACAAGAAGAAAGATAAATGGTTACGACCGACGACGACAGTCCGGCGCGCGCGTTAACAACACCGAGAGATCGTCGTTTCGGGCCGTCGTCCTCGTCGTCCCCTGGAATGATTGCAAAGGCGCCTTTTTAGTTGACCGGCGCCTGAGGCGCCTTTCCAGCAATCCCATCATCCGGGGACGACCGAAAAAAAAGGCCAGGCGGACAACAGTAGCTGTCGAAGGAAGGAACCGAACCAGTATGTACGCACGATTGAGGTCTGAAGGGCACAGCAGCTTTCGCACTTTGCCTTGGTACCTGGTCGGTGGTGGAAAAGGACTTTGAAACTAGTTCATCCGTTCGATGTCAGGACCACAGTACGAGGAAGTAGCCAGCCAACATACACGATCGACAGGATATACACACATAATGCGAACGAAAAAAAGGCAGCTTGACTACACAAAAACTAGCAGCAGCAGGCCTATTTTTCAGCAACATTTGTTGTCGCCTGGCGTCGATACATCCACCCACAGCCAGCAGCAAGGAAGGAGGGCGCGGATGGGCAATTTGGCACCCGACACCCAACACTAATCATCTGCAATCTCGATTAACAACTCGGAACGGTAGCATCATCAGGAAATGGGTTTGCTGGAGGGCAGTAAGAAGCACCCAAAACGGAACGCAGCAACAACAAAAAATGGCCAAACGAAATGGCCAGCCCTAGCGCAGTCGCTATTATCGATGGCGGATATTTTTGCGTGTGTGTGTGTGTGTGAAATGATGGGTCTTTGAGAAGAAGCGGGGACGACGGCAGGGAAAAAAACCCATTTTCAGATGTGGAAAAATTTATGCAACACGCTTAGTATGTAGTAGTTCACACCACAGAAAGCCTGCCGGTTGGTAGTGCCACTATTGTTTTGTTTTATTTTGGGAAGTACACACGTTCGGTAATCCATTCCCGGCTGAAAGCATCACAGGAAAAAGGGCCGGAGTATAAAAGGCGCTTCCAAAATCATTCCACTCGGAAGGAGGCAACTACAACACTATTGAAGTATGTTTTGTAACGCATGGTAGATTTTTTTTTCCCCTGTTGGAGGCCCTTTTTTGAGGCCCCATTTCCATGCATTGGGTATGTGTGTTTTTCTCGTTTTCTATTATTTGTTAAAGGTGAAAATTTTGGGCCAAAAAGGAGAAAACGAATGGCTCTATTTTGTGTTGGATAGTGGATGATAAAAGCCTCCCAAATATTATATCCTATTTTATTGAGCAATGGAGTATCGAACTCTATTGGTAACATTATAACAGCAAAGCAAACAGCTCTACTTGGCGTTTCATGCAACAAACGTAAATACAGGGTTCGCCAAAGCGTAAAGCACGAGTCTTTGTACGGTTGACGGTCGACGGTCTCTTCCCGTACACAGTTGCCGATCTGAAAGTGTTTGAATCAGATACTTTTTGAAAATCTCGTGAAGTTCTTAGAAATCCTCTTTTGGGTCACGAAAATGCAGTTGAGAAATTCTGACGTTTTTACCGCCAAAAACAACAATTATCGATGAACAGTGTGTGTCGCCACAGTGCTGGACGCATGTGTTGTTAAGCTGGCAAACCCTGCAAGGGCCCTTAAAGCAGGCGGAAACGTGCTGCCGGTTGGTTTTTAATTTGATCCTACTAATTTCCCCCATTTCTTTCCGAAAGGACCAGAGCGGCCACGTGGAATTTGTTGGCAGGCATTCTCATACCCCTTACCAGTTGAGGCAAACTTTCCACGGGGTGCGGCTTGCCGGCTGCCATCATATCATCAATTTCCCGGCTCGTTTATTGAGCGGCGTGTGTGTGTGTGTTTTGTAAAACACACAAAATAATCACCAGCTAATTACACACGGCGAGCGAGCCGAAGACAGGCGAACGGTCCATTCTGCCGGAAGGAAGAATATGCCAAAGCGCTGAAGCGAGTATACGTAACGATCGATTCCACCTTTGGCCCTGTTTTCCCCTCGGCACGAAAAGAAAACAAAAAACCTCCAAAACGACTTCAAGAATGAAAGACGAGAACAATCAGTGGGGCGTGTACCGGTAAGATCTCATCGTGCGAAAGAAGCATCCGAGAGAAGCGAAATAAAATTGGCGCTGGTGGTCAAATTTTACGAGCGTACAAACGATCGGACAAACTACCGTTTTTCACGATGGCATGGTCTCCGTTTTTTTGCGCTCGATTTTAAGGGCTCGCCGAAGGGCTTGGCCCCAAGGCACACCTTTGGAGAATGTGTATCAGAAAAACATTAAACGGACGCTCGATACGGCCACCCCTGGTGGTTGGTGGTTGAAATGTTTTGCATTTACTTCAAGACCGTCCAGGAACATCTTTGCAATAATAGCATTACACTCTGGCTGGCTTTTTAAAAACCCGGCACCATCATCATGCATCGTGGTCCGCAGCTACTTGCTTTGGTTTTGGTTCGATGGTCAATGCAATTAAAGTCCTTCTAAGGTAACCGAATTAACGCTTAATGGAACGCTTGTGGACGTGCGGTGCGAAGCGTCGTAATGCATTAAAGACCGCTATAAAGCATAAAACCCAATAAAACAATTTACAAAAGCAGATCATCAAGAGCTAAAATCTGATGTCTCCCAAAGACACTGGCTTCCAATGTTTTTCCAAAACCATTACAACTATTTTTGCACATTTGAGGTAAGTTCCAGCACTCCAGCACATTGAAGTGACTTGCGGTATTCCAACGTTCAAAGTTGTCCATGAAAAAAAAGGAGTTCTCGAGTGTACTATTTAGCTGGCCTTTTTGATCCAGAGAAAGCTGCAATGCACTTGAACTGTAGAACCACATTCCTGAGGCCTGATGACTAGTCTCTAAACTTTGCCATTCGCTGGAAGGCACCAGCCGTCGTCGGGAGTGAGTCGAGTTTTCGTGCGTTTTCCACCACGAATCGTTAAACATCACAACACCGGCCAAAGACCTGGCAGTGGCATCCTCGTGCGCACCTAACGTGCCATACGGACGTGCTCAGGTGTGGTGTTGACAGAGATCTGAAAGGTAATCTACACCCGGGATACCAATACCGGCCCGACACAACCGATACAGCCTGGCTGCCATTCTAGTCGATGCCCTCTCATCGTACTACGTTCCACATCCAACACAGCACATATGGAATTGATGCACTCTTCCCCCCCCCCCCCCCCCCCCCCCCCTGTTCTCACCTGCTAGTGGTCTGGTCTGACCAGGCCAACGGACCAAGGGGAAAAAATTGTGAAAACACCGACACCGAGTTCGTCCGGAATATATTCACCCATCCCCATCCTCAGGTTCCAGGGGCCAACAACAATACTCGAAATCCTCGGGTTTTGCCGTTCTCGCAGATGGGTACAGATTTGCTGACTGCCTAGGTCAGGTTTTGCGTTCCTGACGTACTACAACACCAATTCCCTGGTACGCGTACTTGAAGCGAACCATCACAACCGGGTACGAGCGAGGGAGCAAGAAAAAAAAAAGGTAAAACAGAAAACTTCAGCCTCAGTAGAATAAATATGTGATCATGCAATAAAAATTGTAGCATCGTGTTACTTGCACATATTGGACGCAACTGATGCGGCAGCTGCGGAAACAATGCACATGGGCATATAGGGCGGGCGTTTTTGCCCAACAACTGCAACTGCACATCGCCGACTCCCAACTTTCTGGTGTCTGGGAAGCTATTGGAGGACAGAGCGTCGGTGGAGGCGTTGTCGTGCGCTGGAATTCTGGAACTTCTTTGCGACAAAACAGCTTCGTCCCGGTTGTTTCCATACTGTTTTATTAGCCGGGTTCAATCATTTCTCCTTCCGGTTTGGGAGACTACCGGTAGTTCCTGGGAACTGGGCGCCGAAGTGGGATTTTATTGAGCTTTTCCTGTGTGCTCGGGGATCGCGCAGGAAGTGACAAACAAATAACGGGCAGCAGTTCTAGGCGTACGGTGGGGTTCCAGAAGGTCCACATCTTGTGGACAACACTTGAGTGGTCTCGCAAAACCCACGCACGACATCGACATCGATCCCCGGACAGCAAGACAAGTGTGACGGGGCCCTAGAGAAAGGGAACCACCAGGAAACGGTTGGCAACGGTTGAACCTGTTTTCCTCTTGGGCTGGTATAAAAATGGAAATTCAGTTCAACTTCGAGTGGTCGTCTCGGTCCCTGTTTTCACTCTGCCCGTCCCCAAACTGTTTACGTGCGCTCGCCGCTCAACCGCTTCCATTAACCGGGGATTCTGCGTGACCGTGCTTCAATAAAAACAAGCGAACCGGGTGCAGGGTCGACACAGCGGCGCGCACTTGTTCCTCGGCACGTTAAAAACACGATCTCAATGGGTGCCATATGCAAAAGCGTAAAACTCACTCCCGAACCCAGACTCCGGTTAAGTTCGCTGTCGGTTAGGTTTTGCTTTTCTTTTTTTTTGTATCGGCGCCACTATACCAGGCGTGTGCGTTTTTTCATTCGCCATCACACCACAAATTGCATTATCGCAAACACGCGGTGTTGCGAATGCAGCGCAATCTTCACATTTGCAAACGACTAATTAACTCCAAACGATGCTTGACCAGCCTCTGATGTTGGGGGTGGGTGGGTGGATAGGTACTGCACAACACAGCAACAAAACCTGGTCGATATAATCCCAATCGGCTGGCTGGCTGGCTGGCTGGCTGGCCACGCTTGATGGTTATAAATTTATTTTTCTCTCTAATAATAACGCACCGCACAGAAACGGTACCTCCACGAGGGTAGGGAAATGCTTTAGAGAGGACGTGATTATGTTAATGAATTGTTTACGCCCGATGGCGGAGAAAAGCGTCGCTAGCCTGGGCGGTCAATAGCATAAAAAACCCCCAGCCTGCAATTGAGGTTTTAGCTGATTTTCATCGCATTAATCTGATCGGTACTGCTGCAACTTGATTGAGTTAAGTATAACCACCGAGATTGTGTGCAGGATAATAAAACCAGGCATCGGACATCGGAGCGCCGAAGCATTGGACCTGGGTGTATGCGTTGTCGGGGTCTTCATTAAAACAGTTGTCGATACATACCTAAAACGAGAGAGAGAGAGCAAAAAAGATGGAAGGCAATTAATTCACTTGTTTTAAAGCAATCTGTTAAATGCAAACAGGAAAATATGTGTTCAGTGATGTATAGAACATGAGCCAGATGTACTATTTCGTATTGAAACAAATAATACAATAAAAACTGTATAAATTAAATGAGAAAAGAAGAGTGAAAAACAGACCAGATCTCCACAGCACCCATATAGCGCACCCTCATGACTGATGACTGTTTTGCTTTCTTTGCGACGGAAAATTAGTCTGATCAAAATATTTAACCCACTTTTCCCCGCTTCTCGGATGCTAATGATGCCGCTAATCGTCTCACGGGTGTCAAGTGTTTGAGGGCATCGAATTTCCTTCTCCAACTGTCCCTTTCCCTTGGTCTGGTGCGCGAGAGAGTGATTTCTGAAAGCTGTTCGTACCAATTAGGTGTGGGATGATTTAACTATTAGTCACTGTGAAGTAGGCAAAACATGCTCAATCCTTTCCAACTGTGTTGCGATGATGCAATGTGCGTGGCACGCGAGTGTTGCGTTGGATTCGGTCAAATTTTCCCACTGGGAATTGTCCACCCCCGGGGGGACGGCAGAGATGGAGAGTGGAAAAATGTTACATTTCGCCCCAAGCCAGGGAATAAAAGTGTTACTTTCTCGCATGAAAATTGCCAATCGTGTTCATCCTTCTCCGCACACACACACACAACACATAACCGCAACCCATATCAACACTTAAGCTAAATCTCCCCCGGGGTATTATCGCTATCCCTTACGTCGTATCGTGATCATGGACAAAAATATTGTCATAGTCTTTTTCTCGCACGAAGTGGTTTTTCATGGTTCTACACACCATTTGTTTCATTCGAGACGAGAGAGTCAAGTATAATTTTATAACATTTTTTTACAACACTTCTTCCGATGAAATATAAAAATCATTTTTTCTTTTAGGTTTTTCTTCATGAATGAACTTGTTATTGTTAAAAAGTACCTTTACAAAGATTCTTCGTTGAAGTGTAGATGAGATTCGATCCACAGCGCTTCACCGTATTAAGCCAAACGCTGTATCATTGAGCGATCGGAATCTTTACTTCTAGCTGAGCTCTCCTATTCTTAAGATACCATCAAGTATCAATTCATCGCAAGTAAGCGACAAGTTCAGGATGTTCAAACGATGAGCTGTTGTTGGAGAATTTTAAATAAATTAATGACAGTAAAAGCTTTTCCACCACCGGAGTTGACACCTGCAACTAAGAGCTAAGGGATCCAAATTGTGTTAGCTACGCTTAGGGGAATAGACTCTTTGCGAGTGTCGATGGGGGAATCAAAAATCATGTTTCCTGTCGTCTTCTTTTCTACTGTCTCGAGTAGTAGAAGACCTCCGGATAGGGAGACAGAGTTTATAGTGCAGATGTGATGAAATTTTGCACTATTTGCATTGCATTTGCCTGGGATGTTTCGGGCACAGTTTGGAACGAGCAAGCGTTCTCCTCCAGCTGCCTGACTCACTACAATTGAATTCCATACCAACTGCGTCACATCCGGGCGAAAAATCGGATGACGGTTAGAGAGAGAGAGAGAGGAAAAAAACGCCACCGGAAGAGTCGGTGGTTTCATCCTTCGCGACGTACAGCGAATCATTTTCAATCAGTTTGGTGCGCGCTACTTCCTGTCCCGTAAAAGACGGTAGGGAACCCTAGCGTCTTTCATCTAAGCGGGCTCTAGCTCTTAGATTGGGCGTGCGAACGGGCCCAAGTAGGAAATTGGAGGAAAATAGCGAATAATTGAATCAACAATATTCTTGCCGTGCGCGTTTCCCATCTTACAAAGCGTGCCCAACCGCTGGAAAGGTAGCGTTTGGTGCGTTTCAGTCAACTGTATGGCGCGAATGTGAGGCGGTGGTGATGTAAAGCGATTTTGATCTTCCGGTTGGTTCAATTTGGTTTTCACTCATTTCCTTGCGCTGCGATGTTTGGGAGCGAACGGGGAGCTTTACAGTGTTTAGGAATTTTGCCCCGTAGGCGACGAATGTGTTTCATGTCCTGGGCCGCCCTAGACGGTGTTCCCGGCATCGTATCTCGAAGGATACAACATATCGCTCAAGGCATCGTACGCTGACTTCTAAGGGTGCCACCACCAACGCCAACTGCATCTAGCACATTTTTATCATGCAGCTACCGTCGAAAGGCAAATAGCAGCCGGGAAGGAACATTGATGCGAGCTGTCAGGGATGCATTGATAGTGGCTAGCGACAAAGCGACGACGAACGCGTCCTGTGTGATACGGTCGACACACTCCTCCGGGAAGAAGAATTCATTTGCTCGATCGTACAACATTCACCACACAATGCGAGGAATTTCAGCTTTAATAGAATTTCCTTCCTTGTTGGAGGAAAATAGAGACGTATAGAGAATTTTTAAATTTCCACCCCGAATCTAAAGAAGGCCGTCTCTTCCATGGACTAACTTTTTAAAGGCATATAATTTCCGTGTTGTAAAAACGCTTGCTGGGGAAATCTATACACACTTTCCCCATAATTAAATTCATCACTCACCGATGCGATATTAAACTGAATTTGAATGTCGCGAAACTTTTTGCCTTCCGGTTTTTCGTTTTTCCCCCAAGGACATAGTATGTAAATTAGAAAAAGCAGGAAAGGGGAAAAGCCTCCGGGCGGACCGTGGTGGTATCACTCACTAGTAGTCTAATTACAAAATTTCCACCGACCACCGAGCAATGGGGAAAAATTTTCAGTACTGTGATGATCATGTCGGTAGGGCACAGCATTTCCGCAACGGTGACATCGAGCGCGACCGAACTAGGGAAAGCTGGCCTCCCGAGAGCAGCTGAGAACGGGCCGATGCCGAATTTTAATTCGGTTACGATGATTAATGATGCAAGTTTTTCTAGTCTCCGGTTGAACGCAGCTTTACAACGGCCTGTGGACGAACCGGAAACTGATACACAACTGGGGCAATAAATGTCCAGGAGGCTGTTGATACTGGCCCCGGGAAAATGCAATTTAGGGTAAAATACATTAGGTAAGCGGGAGCCTTAAAAGTGAAGCCTGATGCTTATTCTACAAATTGATACACTTTCAAATGGTAATTTATAGCATCAACTATAGAACAGAATTGCAATAATAGATAAAATAATGGACAGATAGTAAAGAAGGAGCTCATAAATCATAGAGCTTCAAAAGGATCGTCACTGATGCAATAAATTGACCGATCGTTATTCACAATCAATTTTATAACGTCCACAAATGAACTGCAACAAATGCCATAAAATAATCAAAGTCCATTAAAAGTCAAGGAATACAATTGAGGTACGAAGGGATCGTCTTCAATGAAGCGTAAAACATTGAAAAACCAACAGTAAAATATAAAACTCTGGAAAAACAGCACCCAAGCACGTCTGCTCGTCTCAACTATCATGATCACGGTGTGTCAATGTTTACTTAGCGCATCGAGCCGGCCTCGAATTACCAACTCAAGTTGCAGAGGAACAAAAATGCACGATCGTTGAAAGCGGCAGTACAACAGTTCGTTCACGGCAGGCTGCCGAAAAACAAATGCTCATAAAACGTAACAACTATTTTCCCGATCGCGGACAATGCAATTGGACGCACACACACAGAGGGAGTGGAATTTTTCTTCCATTCGATTTTCCTTCCTGTTCGCCTTAGAATGCTGCGCTCCGTTTTCAACCGTCCTACCTAACAACGCCTGAGCGCAAACAGAAAACAATTAAAAGCAATAAAATTTTAATTTATGACTTTGTTATTAAATTTTTATGCTCTTCCGAACCTGGGGTGGTGTCTCGGAGGTTTCTAGCGAGTAGCGATCATCATCGGGATTCTCGTCCCAAGGAACTCCGAACCTGTCTCTCTTCGTGTTCGGTTTGCTATCCAAGCAAAGGCAAGCAGGAGTTTGAAAACGAAAGCAGCGTTGAATAGTGTAGGAATGCCGAGTTCTCGGAGCTGGGAAGGCAACATCGGACGCTGTGTACCATATTCGGAGTAGTCATAAAACGCATAGATCAACGAATACAAAACCGGTCCCCGGCGCGTTCGACCATTCATCCAAGGATGAGGCAAGAAAATCCAACAAAAAAAAAAAACTGGAGTAAAAACGACTTGGTTTGGCGGTAAAACCTGAGAGGCCCAAGAAACGAAAAAAAATGAGAGGGAAAAGGTCACCAAGGTTTACCAAGGAGCGAGAATTATTCCTCGCTTGCGGGAACCGGTGTGTTGTGGCCACACCGATGATTTACGGCGCAGAGGTTTCAAGGGGCTAAGCTTCACGATTCCGTGGAATTGGGCGGGGAAAAAGCCAGCAGGCCAAAAGGGGGACCTGGGGCGTATTCGGGGATATTGTTTTTTATTTTCCATGACCCTTTTTGCTCCCAGGAAGACAATAGCAAACAGTGATCCTTTCGACACGTACGTGTGCTTTACGTGTGTTGAACCCATTTAAATTTTCCAATATTTTATCTAAACCCTCGATATCCACTTGAAAATTCAGCACATATCCGTAATCGAATTTCCCCAAACCGAGAATACTGATCCGTTTATTAAATGAGGATATTATTCAAACACCAGGGATCCTACATACTCGATGAAAAAAGGCACCAAGTTAACCCAAATGTTCTATTCTTAAAGGAAAACATCAGAAACGATGCTTGAAGTTGAGCTCTCTCAAAGGCTTAAGCTCAAACACGTGGCACGGTGTATCATCTGTCTGTCTAGGGAAGCAAAAAAAAAAGAACATGGCTCCCGACTCCGAAGTCACGAGTAACGTGAGAATGTCAGTGTTGCCCGTTCCCGCGATGCGCGCATCGAACCGTTAAGAAAACATTAACAAACATTAACAGCATCCGTGTGTCCAAATATTCGGAAGTCATTCGAAACGTTCAACAAATTCTTCGACTTCTGCCGGATGATCTTTCTGGCTCCCCAGCCCAAACCGAGCTGCAGGAGGAAGTGCAGCGAAACTGGACAAACATACTTCCACGTCTCGAAGGTTTTATTTACTTGGACCGTATTGTACACGGTACAAATTCTTCGATATGAGTCGCTGACGGTTCCAATATGCAGTAGTAGGTTCGATCACCTCGCGCTTCGCCTCCGACACTGATGCGGGTTCTATCGACCGAAAGATCTCGGAATCGGTATGCCCGGATGCCCGCCTCATTCGGTCGTCTGTTTGTCCAACAAAACTGTTGCAGCATCACACATAAAACACAGCTCCCTGTGAGGCCTAAGCTAACAATCTCCGGTAGAACATGGATGCACGCACGTTCCCGTGTATAATATGGTGTGAAAATGATCAAACTCCCCAGTAAACCACTTGACAAAACAATAGTTAGAATGATGCAACAGTAGAAGAACAACAGTAGTTATTAGTCAATAATTCTATCGCTCAGCGCTATATCCAATGACGAAGCGTTTCAGAATTTCCCTACTCTAGCACCACATTCTAGCACGGTTTTATTAACTCACCGTGTGTGTGTTTTTATTTCTACTGTCTGCGGGAAGAAGACCCAGCAAAAGCGATTGCAATACATCATCACCGTTAATGGAGAATGGTTTGCCGGTGGCAATTTTTCTGGTTGGGATCCATAAAATGTCTGGATATACACCGAGATATGTACGAATGTTGAATTCCTCCATTTTAACTGTTCCGTGTATTCTGTATCTTGGAAATTGCCTTCGGCTGCGGAAAACGGTGGCACATCCATGGAGAGAAAATCGGCTCCGGCCAACCAACGTTCGTGGGCACACAATAAACGGTTATGACATACGGTCCCCAACCGTAACTCCCCCACTCCAAAAAATTGGTCCTCAGAATCGACCGGATATTGGTTAGAGTAAACAAAATCTCCATTTACGCTTTGCTTCACTTGCACGTAATTTTTGGGGAGCCATATTTTTGAGGTTATAATAGCCCTGCGGGAACGATGGGGGTTTTTGGAGAAAAAAAAAAACCCCGGGCTGAATGGAGAACCTCCGGGATATTGACGCGAGTGTCGACAAGTTGTCTATCTCCGCCTTGGCAGGGCAGACCTGTCCGCTGCTTTCCCCCTGTTTTTTTGCTGGGGTGTCTTTCGGGTGATGCGTTGGAAATGGATCTCATACTGCTGCTTTTTTCTTATGCCCCCAAACTACAGACGACACTACGCCAAGTTAATGTTTCGGGAGACGGTTTAATGCGGTGGAATTCTGCCGTACCATTGTACTAAACTGACACATTTGTTACGATAATCCCCGGTCGTAGAATGTGTCCCTGCTCGGCGGCTATGCGAGATAGAGTAAGAATTTACGATTATTTGTACAAACGCCTTCCAGTGTTGGTGTTGTGGCGTTGTCCCGCTACCAGGAGCTTCCAAACCCTTCCATCGCAATGGCTCAATCAGAGGGATCGATCGTGCTTCGAGCCGCCTCCGGGAGAGAGCGAGTGTAGTACAAACACGGGGGACAATCCTTTCCTGTTCACACTATCCCAAACGTGTAGATGCGGGATGATATCACCATAATACTTAGCAATGGAAGAATAAAAGAGTTTTTTTGTTGTTTCCTTCGTGCGGAGATAAATAGTCATAATGAGCGTTGAATTATGACACATCCCCAGAAGGCATCGTCCCGTTGTGTCGCTGTTCGTCGAAGTCCTCTTCAAGATCTCGATGGGACAGTGAGGTCGTTTCAGTATGCGAAGTGGATTGTCTGACTTATATTCCACACCTCTGGAACTAGAAATAGCGAGCAAAATCATTCCGTATTCTGCCAACATTTCCAGCGCAATTAAGCGCATAGGTGGTGACGATCGACGGTCGTTCTCGATGAAGGAAATGGCACAAACAACAACAAAAAAAACCTTTTAAAGAAACAAGCATAATATATTCTTCACCGAACTCCAACTAGAGACCACATTCTTTAATAGGCCATATAAATTCACCACATCTCCACAATCCGCGGTACACAAGCACCAGACGTCGCTCATCATCGCTTATTGCTGTCAAGGTACGACCAAAAACGGTTCATCATTCTTGCTCGTCTTGCTTGGAATGGTTCGGGACCACTCGTTCTTTTTTTTCGTCCCATGTCTTGTGGCGTACCCAATCAATACCAGACCGGTGGATCGATCTGTAACGCATTGAATTCATAATGCGATTCCATCCGGTAGCCGCTCCCATCGGGGGGACCTTCGGCTTCGACGCTACTCTAAACAGGATTGTGGAAGTACAAGAAGAATCCTGGAGATGTCGTCTACGTCCCCTGCACAAAAAGGTAGCCCTCATTGCTACCTCAGTCTTCTGTCCAGTTTAGCTCACCGAGGAAGGACAGAAACTGTTTACCACGAAACGACGAGGTGACAAGACGACGTTGCATTCTTAATTGTAACGGAATTGTACAAAACTGAACGACATTACAAGATTGACCGGACGGCAATGATCGCTATGGTTGGCATGTCGAAAATCTGACAGTTGCCGAAAGATAAAACGCGCTCCTTTGCGAGAGCATGCACGGAATTTAATTAGGACCTTGCTCGCTTTTGGAATTTGGGTGGCGTTTTTGTTACTTTTATTCTTCACGATGCATGTCCATACTGATAGGAACGCCATCCGGCTGCAATACGAATCTGGGGACATTCTGCAGTGACTTTGCCGAGACACAAAACACCATTTAAGGGTTTCAGGTGTGCTGTCCCATAAAATCGACTGCCAACAATATGCTCTCACGCTTATTGATTCTTGACGATGCGATGAAGTTCCTGGGAAGAAAAATGCATCTACAAAACGAAATTCAGCACCACCAAAGTTTGGGGAAAACAGTTTGGAATGTTTAAACAGGGCCACAAATTAAAATTCATACCGCGAATAGTTTGGTGCATTTCTTCGCTCATTCTTCGAACGCTCCGCGCGGCACGAGCATCGCAAGCTGTTTGTAACCGGTGGCAATTAGTGCAAAATGTAAACATCAATCGACAGGAGCCTGCTTCCGAACCGAACGCGTGCGCGTGTGTCCAAGAGTTTAATGGCTTCCACTGGTGGTTTAGTGTTGCGATAATGAAGTGCTCGGTGATAAGCACGAAATCACACGCGCTACTGCTTCGCTACTGGTGGGTAAACATCGTACGCGATCGAGAGGCGAAATAAAAAATTGATTCAAACGCCAGAGCTGGACGTTGGAGGTCTCGGGGTCTCGGAAAGGGAGATAAGATTCGATTCGAAAAAGAGCATGATTAAGCGCCACTCTTACACTTCATGCTTACGTCGATTCCTTGAAGCAGAGTCCACAGGAAATAGATTTGAATATGCGGGCACGGCGTTAGATTCGTTGGCGATGCGTTTAATGGCTCCCGAGGGAGCAAATAGCAGTTTCCAAAATGGGAGATAACTTTTTGGTGTCCGTGATACTTTGAGTGACATATTTCCGTGTCAAACTGTTACAATCAAATTCACGCTTGAATGGACGTATTAATGATGCAGCTTTTCCTGTACTGCCTTTGTCCAACGAAACTTCAACAGGACTCTGGAAGTAGTGGGACCTGGACTTCAAATTGGATGAGCAAGTTTTTATTTAAATAGTCCAGAATTCCCTCCAGGCTTGGGTTATTCGGCAAGAATTCTTCCAAAGACAACTTGTTCCCCAAAAAAGCCCTAAGGATAAGTGTGGAAGTGATGTGTGGATTCGAAATAAAAATTTCTTCCTACAG
This sequence comes from Anopheles stephensi, assembly GCF_013141755.1. Classification (NCBI taxonomy): domain Eukaryota; kingdom Metazoa; phylum Arthropoda; class Insecta; order Diptera; family Culicidae; genus Anopheles; species Anopheles stephensi. The sequence goes on along the minus strand of NC_050203.1, from coordinate 84,782,619 downwards.
ACCACCACGTGTGAGGTGCTATCGGCTATCGGAGAAAGTAAACAAAGTTTGTCCTCCTCCTTCCGACATCAAAATATTTACTGTTCGATTGTGAGAGGAGTAGTTGATATGAAGACCTTTCCCTTTTTTGTTTGGTGCCACGAACTGTTGTTGTCGTCTGGTGAGAAAAGTAAACTATTTCCTTGCCTCAGTGGAAAAGGAGGCAAAAAGTTACACACAAAGTTTGTCCTCGAAAATTCTAATACCAACCGGATCCTTCGATTCCGGTTGAAACCGGTGGGCGAAGCAGGACACACTGCTCAGGACACGGTCAGGCACGCATAGCGATTCCGGGTCCCATCGGGAAGAAACACGGGACATGATTAGATGAGTTTGGTTTTGTCATGTTTTCATAAAACAGATTTTCAACGGATTTGTGGCTGGTGTCCTGGCTGAAGAAGAACCGATTGAACCCAAAAAAACATTGGAAAGGATGGGAGAAAAATCAACAAACAGTACGCTGACCATGGATAACAACACCCCATGTGTGGGGTGAAGTTTTTGTTACCTGTCCAGCAAAGAGAAATCCCTTCGGTCCCGGGTGATGATGGTCCATACCCATCATCCTCATCACCTTCATCCTCCATGGTGAAGCACTATCGGTGACGCAGTGATAATGATCTGACCCACCTTCCGAAGCCTGGCTGAAGCAAGAAGAAGGACAGTCAATATTTAACCTGTCAGTGTGGGCTTTCCTGTCGATTGGATTTCGGGATTGAGGGAAGAAAAAAGTTTCCCTTCGAGTGTGTTTCCCTCGGGGCGTCGTACCTGCCATAAGGAAATAGGTGCGCACCGAGTAACCCGAGACCCGAGAAGACATGAGTCAGGTAGGAAAAAGGTAGGGCTCCCGATGAAAAGTTCTTTAATTGATTTATAACACGTAGCACACACACACACACTAGGGGAAAGGGATAGTCGTGTCGAGGATGCTCAGGTAGAGAGACACACCGATAAGACAGGTACTGGAGAAAGGTGAGTTTTGTTGGTGAGAGCACCTCTCACCAACCTCCTTCATCTCTTTGCCACCGCAAGCCCTCACATTATTGGATCCTGCTGTCCGAACTCTTCTCCTGATTGTGCCCAGTTTTATATAGATGAGCGGGAAGCCTAACAGATTTGCTGGAACTTATAGCACCCCCGTAGGCGTTCGGGACAAAAAGGACACTTTTGTGTCCGTGTTTTTTTTTCTCTCTTCCTGGTCTTCGGCTAGGATTATTCGAATGGGTTTTTGGATTATTCGGTGTTCCGTCACCTTTCGTAAATTTCATTTTTATCTCTTCTCGGTGGGTTTAAGAAAGGAAGCCGGATCGGTGGTCTCGCTCGCTGGTCAGAGAAAAGCCGGAAAACCGTCATTTCATTTCCAGCGCACAAAAATCACTCAATGAGAAGCAGTAGACGAGCGTCCTTCAATCATTAGCCCAACAAAAAGTGCCGGGGAGGGACGGCTGGCGCAGAAGAATAGATTCATTAGGCAGGTATCCTTGGGCATTCGAATTGATGAATAGAAATCGTAGGCGACGATGGCGAACGGTGGCGGCATTGTTCCCCAGGAATATGGATCGCTCGGAAGCGCGTGCGGAAAAAGAGTGTTTTCTAATCAGCGAGACGAAGCGAAAAACGGATGATGATTAGCATCAAATGAACGCGCCTTGTCATCGTGAGACGCATGTTGGGATGGAAAGGATACAAACCAGAGACCCTTCGCTTGCTTTGTTTACAAAACAACGGATCTTGTTTCCTTTTTTTAAGACTTCCAGGAGTCCCGGGCCATTGTTTTCTGTCACAGGCGAAAAAGTTAATTCGTTCCGGATGTTGTACAACACAACGGTAATAGGAACAACGGAAGCAAATCATCACGTTTTTGTTGATTGAAAAGATGTTGTGATGCGTGTTTTTTTTTGTGCTTACCTCTTCTCAAACTCTTTGATGCGTAAAATACTGACCGAAAATTAAATTGTCTTCATTTAAGACATCCCCAATCCAACCCCTAGCAGACAGAGAACCTCAATGGACCGCAATGTTACAGGTTTCCTGAAGTTGAAAGTTTTAATTGATTTCCGTATGGTGTCCTCCTTACGCGCTTTTGAGCTAGTGAGTTTCTTAGAAGGTTTTCCAATTTTCCCTGACGGTGGTGCGAAGTCGTACAAGATTGCACACGTCCAAAATATCAAAGCGACCTTATACATTTCATCAGGTTCCATATGTTGTGCCACACACTCCGACGCCCAGTCGTGAGAGTTGGGGAATTGAAATCATTTCCCTGTGAAGGAAAACATTGTTTGCCGCACGCGACCTGGAACCGTCAAATGGTTTCTGGTTGTCAGGACACTTGACAGCCACTACTACTGTAGAGACTCTCGCACCCACCAGAGGGAGACACAGAGTTCTCCAACTCCCATCGGACGAGGGATTTCGGAGGCATTGAGGTTGGGAAAAGGTGTTCGTTGAATAAACAATATCAATGTAGTGCGGTTGAAGTATTCCTTCAGGTGCATATGTCTCTTGGGGGAGTTTCTGAGCTGTGAGCTCTGAATTTAGCAGCAAAGACATAGTAGGACCTGTGTCTTGAAGTGCAGACAGGAAGTTCCTACAGAAAGGCTTTCCCCCGACTTTTTCCCCCGGTGCTTCAACTGTTGTACCTCTAACCTCCAAAATATCGGAAAACTTACCTAGTAATCTCTGGACTTCGATCACGTTGAGGAACAGATCTAGATAGGCATCGGTGGCCGCCACCAGCGCGACCACCAGTAATCCAACGTAAACACATAAATTCGTCATTCTGCGGCACTGATGTCGAGTGGTGAGGGCTTTTTAAACTCTTTCCTCCCGCGTATGCTTGCTGCCTGGATCGTCGTTTTCACCCAGCGGATTCTTTGTTTTTTCCTCCTTTCTTCGATATGTACGCCTTATTTTCGTATTCGTTTCTTGGCTTTTGTTTCACCCCCCACAACAACTCTTCCAGTTGTGCTCGTTATACGCGTTTTTCTTCACTTTCCGGCAATGGCCCTGGCACCGGAGACCGGACCGCGCGCGATTCTCTCGTACCGGTGTTTCTTGCTTTGCTTCACTTTCGTACACACTCACACGGCTTTTTTCGGAGGTTTTGGTTTTGTATTTTCTTGCCTTAATTTTGCCTTCCTTCTTCACCAGACACACTTTTTTTTGCTCGTTTCGCCTTGTTTTACACGCTTACGTTTTTTACCACGCACTCACCACGCACACGAGCACTTAACACATCATCACCGATTTTCAGCAGCGTGCAACTGACTGACGGACCGGCCGATCGAACACTCTCACACACACACGGGGACAGGGACGAGATGTAAATCTCGAAACACAGGGCTCAAGAAGACGGGGCTCGTTTCTGGAGATCCGCATCAGCAGCTTCGAAAATCTGTCGAAGGTTTTCAATGTATTTCTTGGACCGAGGGAAAGATAATTGATCAAATTATGACCGGTAGTTGACAAGGGGATTTTCTGCTAGCAATATCTCACAGCCTACTTTAACACACACGAATTTTATTCTTCACCTGGGAAACACTAACAAACACTCACTGATGAACTGATTTAAGTATGAAAACTATTCACTGGCCGCAACTATTTTTCCTCACGCCAAAAACCGCCACATTTTGACTCCATTTTTAGTTATCATTCACAAGAACAACAACGCCACTTCTAGTCGGTCTTCACTCTAAGAACCCCTTTTTCCACCTAGTAATGTAAAAGCAGCAGCTTTTCCTTCAACTTTCGATGCAGCATTTGCAGAACAATACCATCCGACACTGGAAGAGCACTTGGCGCGTCGAGCTGCACCACACACGTAAACAACGGTCACGAAAGACTCGCTCCGGTAATGCGCTCGAAACCCTGAACGCAGGACACCCTCGAGGGAAGAAATCGACTCACGCGAACGAATCGACGTTACATTAGTGACTGTCTATACCGTCCGTAGCGGCTGTTGGGCTGTTGGGCCACGCAGCCTGTCGCTGGCAGAGATTGAGCGCAGGAGAGAGAGAGCGAACAAAAATGAGAGAGAAACGCACGCACTTTTTTCTCCCAAACAACTTGTTGTGGACGCGTGCGAGAGAAAGGAGAGTGTTTGCAGGGTTCGTTCGATGGTAAGCAAAGATGGGAGTAAATATCGAATTTTAAATGGAAATTTTGCTTGAAATTAATATTTTTTTATGCTAAAACAGAGATAAATAATACTGTGTGTTGGTTGATAAAAATATGTGTTTAATTATTATTATAATAGAATAATACCCTCTTCACCGCTTTCGCGATTGTTTGGTCTCTCTCGATCTCTTCACCAACAAAACAAACCAAATATTGCAGGAGACGGAAGAGAATTCAACTCTCTCACAACATCATCTTCTCACTCCCGCAAAAAAGCAGCATGTTTATGCTGTCAATTTACCGGCCGGTTTTCTGTACACAGTGAAAGGGTATTTTAAATTTAGACATTGCATAACTACAACAGTAGCTTACACAATTGAATTTGATTCATTGGCGAAGGATTTCATTTTAAACACGAATCCTTCAACTCACCGGGGGTTGACCGGCGCGATTGGAGATAGAAATCAATGCTGTCAAAATGCTGTCACTGGTGGCGTAGGATTTGTTTTGCTGATTTGATAATCAGTTTCACTTATCCAACTCTCGTATGAAAGTGAGGGTTTTTTTTAATAAATACTAAATAATGTTATTCCAAGACTTCTGTGTGTCTTTGACATCTATTGTTAAACTGTTTTTCAAACGGTGTCACCTATTTGGTCAAGCTACGTTCATTTGCATTCCAGACGGAGCACATGGAGTGAACGGGTTCAAAGGTCTTTGCTTTAAACCGCAAACGAATAGGGGATTAGAGGATAGTGTTTTTTTTAAATAGTTGGTTTACTGGAGCTTATTTTAAATAATTCAACTGTTTCCTATACTTTTGAAATATTTTCTAGAAGAAACAGATTCGAGTAAGGTAGGTAAACGATTGTAATTTTTAAATTAAAACTTGGCTTATTTGCTAAAACCCCTCCATATTCTGAAATGCAGGATTTTATGATGGGATTTGATATCCGGGCTTGCCGACTTAAGGGCACCAAGTGCTCTGATGGCTTAATAGAATATATAAATTTTATCTCATACATACGATGCTCTGTGACATCGTCCTCATTGTAAAAAAACTGGATATAATTACCAGAAGGGAAAGTGTCTCTTAACATAGAAACCATCTCACACCCTCCCAAAAAAAGCCTTTTCCACTATCGTATGAATAATAATTCCTATCTTAAGCGCCACACAACCACTGGATGTAGTCATTTCTGAGGTGGTAATATTTTTCTTTTCCGCTTTTCCATTCGATTTCCTAAGCGCCTAAGCCGGAAAAGCTCACTCACAGCCAGCCGAGCGACTGCGGAGGCGACAATATTTTGCTAAAAGCTTTTTCCGCCAACCAAACAATGTTGCGTTCGCGTTACAAATGGCCGTCCATTATGGTGCGAACCAGGCAAGAGGGCTGGCTGCTAAGGCTCTCCACGAACCATTAACGATAGCATCGCTTTCCTTCATCGGTGGTGGTTGTCGTTGGCCAATTTCATTTGTGGTTTGTTGCGTATTTTCTCACCCTCACCAAAGGCACTTGAGATGATCTCTAATCTCTTATCTTAATTAATAGCTATCATATTCGGTGCGCGTGTTTCGTGTGAGAATCATCCATTTTTTGACAGCACGGAGCAAGGGCGGCTGATCACTTCAGGCTACGCCAGATGCTACCGGAGTGTGGAGAGTCTTTCCAGGTGGAGCATAAGCATGAATTTGATGATTGATAAACATCCTCCACCCGTCGCATAATCTACCTCAGTCTACTCTCAGTTTTTACCTCATTTAGCCACCCAAGAAAAAATGCGACTGTTAGCCCTCCCATACTGTTGGCGGCACTTTTGAGAGTACTTACTTCCTGAAGGTAGCCCTCCCGAACAAGACCCCCGTGAAACTTTCCTTTACAACTTCACGCACCAAACAAACCGAGGGTGGCACGATTTGAGGCCTCGTGACTTCCTTCGTTCCGGCCGTTCCCGGCAGGCTGAAGCTTTAATGGAAGCCGAAAAAGCCTGTTTACCCAGTAAGGTGATAGTACCGACCGAGAGCCGGACGCAAAATGACACAAAACAAGACATCTTGTTCTCATTACGGAAAATGTGGGGGAAATATTTAGTTCTTATACCAGCACCAACCAAAACCAAAAAAAAAGCCCCCCGAGATCCTTATTTTATGTGTGCTCCCGTTTCCCCTGTACGGTGGCTCATCAATTAGATGTTTTCATCACAATCGCGTCCCTCGTGATCGCGCAAAGAGGGGCCCGACATTTTTTTCTTCTTCGCCTTCATCAAACCACGTGCGACCACCGGAAGAGACCCGACCCCGAAACTAAAGAAGAGAAAAAAAAATCAACAAACGACAACGGTTGTTGATTCCACCGGTTCATTAAAATTTTAAATATTTGTTAAACGTTGGCGCATCCATCGCCACGATCCATCGCGTGTCTTAAGGGTGCAACGTTCCTTCGGCCAGCCTGAGTTCTTCGTTCTGTTGTTGCTGCTGTTGTGCAACTTCCCTTCAGCAGTAAGCAGTGAAAGTCAGCGTTAAAAAAAGGCCACACAGGAAAAAAAAGCGAAAGGAGCGTTAGAACGCTAGTGCCGTGGAAAGCGAGAGTCGTAATGATGTGGAAATAACGGTCGAGTAGGAAAACAGTTCGTAAAACAGACAATGTACTAGTGCCAAAAGGGTCAAACGCTGTAGGACCTCTACTAAGGTACCAGCTGTTGGTGACGTATGCAGATGCTTTCATTGTTTTTAAGAACTTTTTCACGCAATTCAAACACACATTAAAGGTAATTGCACGAGATAGCAGTAGTGTTGCAGTATGTATGTCAAGCTAAGCTAACCCGGCAGATGGTGTTGTAGATTAAAGATGAGCTTAGCCGGGTTTTCCTTCAAACATGGACATGGACACAGCTTCCTGCGAAATACAAGATGAAACGAGCTGGTTGCCTTTTTTTTCTCCTGGTGAAGACTACGAATATCCTGGTGTACTCGCAGCGACTAGAGTAAATAAAACTTCTCAACACCAGGAGCCTCGCCGAGGCCAAGCAACAAAGCTGGCATCCTTGGGACGGGGAAAGATGCACTAAACAAATAGAGCAAAACGGTGCAATTGAAGCCGGCCAGGAAAGCTGGCCTGCTCTCGAAAGTGCAGAATGACAGAAAAATAAGGCCAAGTGGCACTGCGGGAGACAGGCCAAACAAACAGTGGTGCCATCAAATGTAAATCAAGCACCACGTCCGTGTGTGGTGGCTTCATCAGGGAAGGAGTCCTTACGCGCACGGGGCAACGGGGACGAACGGGTGTGGCGTACTACACGGAGCAGGAGTACGACTACGATTTGCATTTAGAGAGGATATTACGTTTAGTTCTCGCTTTTTTTTTTTTGCGCGTTGGTTTCATCCCGCTGCTTGTTGAGCTTTCGATATGCTGCGGAGAGACGATAGCGTGTTGGTGGTCGGAAAATGCAAATGTCCTGATGGTGGTTGAATGGATTTGATTTGAAAACATCAAAACATATGTTTTCTTTTTGTTATGTGCGTTACTACTGGGTGGCTCTTTAGTCTCTTAACAAGCGCTCCCGGGCGATGGGTGGCATATGTGTGTGCTTCATGCTAGGGGGAATAGTGACCTAGTTCGCACAGTTGGTTATGATGAGTGTGGACAAGAAGAGCTACTGCATATGAAAAACGACTTTGAAGTTGTCTTGTTTTGTAGTAAATGACTACTGAAGTCCAGGAGCAGTTATTCCTTGAACTAATTTACTTCTTGAAACTCTACTCTCACGGCAACTACTAGAACACGAGCGTTACTTAGCGAAAGTTTAAAGATTCAACCCGGTTTTCCACAACAATGGACCGAAATTCCATCGAAAACTTCCTTCGAAAAACACTTCGATTTTCAAGTGCTCCGGTTCCGAATCCGGGGTTGATTTCATTTCTCACCAAACTTCCTTGAACCCTTGAAGCCTTGAAGGCCTTCCACCGCCAACGCCTCGCTCCAAAACGCTCGTCCAAAATTCGATTATCCTGTAGGCAAATAAATCGTACTCCTTCACAGAGGACTATGCCACTCCAAAACTACCCCGAAAGCAGTTTCTTTTTCCACGGATTGAGGGCAAAAGCTCGCCCAACGCAGAGACTCTTGGAAGCGGAGTCACGGCCCGAATTAAAGGTAAAAGTGCCGAAGGGAACGAGTTTGTTTTAATTGATTTGAAGAAATCCTCTTCCAAGTAGAGGAATGGGACAGCAAAAAAACAAACATCGAAATTCTTCGCCGAACTCTGAAACTAAGCAAACGAAGGCAAGGTTGGAAGTATTTCGTGTCACCGATGGAATGGACCTGCTTCAAGTATGTCTGGCCAGAGAGGGGAAAACTTCGCTCAAATCCACTTGATTGTAATTGAATAATTTGAACAAGAAGTTGCTTCAGTTTGTTGGCGAAATCCTGCTTTTTTGTGACCGATTTGCTGAAGTTCTAATCCACTCGACACCTACCGAGACTCGCAACAATCTCATGTTTCAGCCAGAAAACAGTGAATGCTCATGTTCAATCCTAGATCATGTTAAGATCTCCATCGAGAACGCTTTTCGAGATCGAGATCCGGACACCCCATCTGTGAGATCTGTTGGACAACAGCAGTTGCACAAACTTTCACGCACGCTCGTGTCTCCCCCAGCCGTATCGAATGACGAAACTTGACGCAACCACCATCATCAGATCGATCGCGACAGTGCACATACGATGTGGCGGAGTGTGATGTGAGGTCGATCAGAAACAACGACATTCTGGTGTCAGGTTTCGGCCGCACCATGTGCGTACAGTACAGTATGTACAGCTGGAAAGCAAATTTGTTTCCATCGAGTTTTCCCCGGCCAGGGGAAAATATGGCACGGTAATAAGTGATCTCGTGGGACATGTTGCAGGTTGTGCCTTTTTTTTCCTCCGCTTCTCTGCAGTATTTGTCAAGTACATGACGAACTGCAGAGAGAGAGAGCGAGCACTTGTGACCCTAAAACGTAAGTGTAAAAAGGTGTTTTCGTTATGAATCAATGACAAACGAATTTCCTTTTTTTCTGGTAATGGTATTACTAAAATTTAACAATACAGCTGACTCATGTTAGAATGTGGTTGATTGATTTTGGAGTCCGTCCCAAAAAATATGCCACGAGGGATGAAGCTTCCATCAAACGTACAACAGCGTATAATGGGCTATTAAAACCTGGCTCATTAATTCTATAATTCAATTACCGGTCCCTTATTAGATATTCATAGCTATTTGGCCATGTCATTACGTTGTAATCTGCAATGTTCTGTGGGGGGGACTTTGCCTTGTCAACCAGTAAAACCCAAGTAATCCAAACCCACAACTATCACCTCCAGATAAGAGATCTACGACCCATGTCCTGTTGACGAGGCGAGCACGAGCCCCCAAACCCGGAAAACCCCTCTGTGGTCTTATCGGCAACATCAAATAAATATAAAAACAGAGCAAAAATGCATCCATTACCATCCCTTTGGCCGTCATGCACAACATTGGCACGTACGTTCGTGCCCGAGTTGCGATAGGAGCATCATCCTTTCAGCAGCGTTGATGAAAGGTCTGTAATAAAAGCCACACACACACACAGGCCCGGTATCGAAGGTGGCAACCATTAGCAATCGAGCATTACACAGCGAGCCGGAAGTGAAGTACAATGAGTCAGCGCACCCGTGACACGATACATCCCGAGTGATCTGACACGTGGGTCTGTTTGCCGAGGTGTACACGCGTGTTTCGATACTGGCTGTTCCTGGCGTGAGGGTGAATTAAATTACCTTGAGTCTTGTTTTTTTACGACATCAACACCTGCCTTGTGGCCGAGTTTTGGATTGGACACCCATGGTCTAATTCCTGTGTTTACATTGTCCCCTTTTTCTCTTGGCAATGGGTTTTTGAGGTTAGGCTCAAGCCCAAAAAGAGAAGCTCCGTGTGGCTTATTGGCTTTTTTTTATCCTATCGGTGTCGATAGGGTATTTACTGTAACGCCTTGCCACGTTGGGTTATCTTGGGTTACCTCGTATTTGTTTGGTATCGTAACACACACTGTTCATCATCATCGATATGATGAATTATGTTTGAACTAAGATTGTGGCACAAAACGCCTCGAGTGGCAAAATACGGTGGGCAATTATTGGGAAGATAACAACGACCCTTTCCCAACAGAACGATAAACGGTTCCTTTGGCTGCACGCACTTATCGTCTAATGAAAAAGCAAACCAGAGGACCTGAGAGTCAAAATAAGATATTCGAAATGAAAATCCAATTCAAAATAATTGAGACAAGCGATTGCTAAAAGCTGGTGACAAAGTTTCTACCGAACTACTGAAGTGCCAGCTTCACGTCTATTAAGGGGTTTGTGACATCCTAAGCAAACCCTCATCGTTGCTGAGGTCTTGAACCGTACGCCGGCGGTTGGTGATGGCGAATGTCAACAACTTTTAATTGATGTCTTCTCCGTGCGCTGGCGGTGGTCACTGAAGTGTGCTCTTATTAGGGAAGCACGTGATGAGGTCGTACGTGCCAGCTCACTGCTTCCCAGCTTATCGCAATCCATTAACCCGGGGGCGCGCTCAAGGCAACGGGGACGGACTGGGAGTATGCATCCGTTAGAATATGTTTGCGTAGCATTCAAATATGCCACCCATCTCCGATCTTAATAGGCCGATTTTCCGTGCTACGGGTTCACTCCGAACCTCGAAAAACTAAGTCCCCAAAATTGGGTTCTTCTAACTACGAACTAAATCGGACCTTCGGGCACAGCGGGAGACGGGACATTGAAGGCCCTCCGGGCTGGGGCCTGGCGGTTCGGGGGACATTCGGACGGCTAAACGCTCATCACTCATCGCATGACAACTCTCATCATCGCATCATTGCGCTGTACGGAACGTTTTCCCCTTCGTACTGTTCCGCACGCTCGTTCTCCAATATCTAGGACACTTGGTGGACACGTCGACCCAGACGGGAACCGTAAGACACCGAAAGCTTAGAATTGTATGCGCTTGCAAGCGTTGGGTGTGAGCCATTTCCAATCCATTTAACTCGAGCAATGGACGTACAGAAATTGACGACCGAACCAAGCGATGAGCGATGAGCAGCGGGTTCCTATCCAAAACCTACCCAACAGCCTAACATCCGCTTACGGGCAAATGAAATTGTCGTCCCTGGGTTTTCCGGATTTCCCAGCCAGAACAGCAAGCGCCTGTTTGCGGAAGAAAGTTGATCTGCACCAGTGAACCGTGGACGATGGATCATCATCATCACCTCCATCACGCCACCGGCTTTTATCGGAATTGTGTCCACCCGTGTGCAACGTTCCCGGCAATGCAAGGGAACGAAACCCATCACCTGGGTAGAAAACAAGAAGTAGCAGAGCGCATCATGTAAGGGCAAATATTTGCCAACTTTCCGTATCTATCGTTCGCTTGCGGACCATCGGATCCATCAGACGGAAGGCTCGCTCGAGATTCGTTTGCTTGCTGTCTGGATCGTCCAGCGAGCGCTATTTCGTCGAACTTTTCCCCGCACCCAGCTCCCGCAGTGTGGCTGGGTGCGGTGTTTGCGGTTGGTGCCTCTGCAAGGGAAATAGATTTTAGGGATAGAAACCACACACATCCCGATAAGCACTCGGTTCTGCCGAGGCTGGGGCAAAGCGCCTGGGAGTTACGATTCTTTCACCGGAACACTTCTTTGCTCATTTCGAAGCGGGTTTGTGAAGCTGCAAAGTGTTAATTGCACGATAAACATCTCGCAAAGTGTTCCTGCACTTGTCTGCAGCTTCGTCCACGACGTTCGGGAAAGTTAAATCTTCGGGAGAAAAACGGGCGCTGTTAGTGTAAATAATTGTACACAGCGAAACAGCTTTAGAAGCGTACTTAAAGGGAAACTTATTACTTCTGTTAGGTTGTTTACACGCTTTAACAAGCTGTCCACCAACAAATTCTTCCGATCGGTCACTCCGATTCTGGAGGTGGAACTTTAAAGCGTTAGCCATTTTTATACCCCGGGAGAACATTGTTCATCCCAAGTAATGCATCTCAATTCATATTACACATCCAATCCAGGCCAGAACACCACCAGTGACAGTTTTATCTCCGTGTGACACCGACACTCAACCTCAGCACAAGAGTCAGCAAAATAATGACGCATAGTTGGTCCGTGTCGAGAACAAAACCGAGCTGTGTGTCTCATCCGGATGATAAGATTATACACGGGCTAGAACTTTGGCGTGTGTTGGCTTTTTGCTGTGGCCCGTTCCGTTTGTACCGAAGTGCAGCAGCTAATTGCATTTCGTGTTCTTTGGACGGAGGGCTCATCATCGCGGTAGGGCTCTTTTTTGTACTTATCAACTGATATTCCTGCCCAGGAGGGTGCCAAGAGGATGCAAAGGAGGGAACGTCGCGAGATGTGATTTCCGTCGCTTTTCCCGGAAGCCAGACTTTGACATGACGACCGGCTTTCCCCACTTGTTAACGAACCGTGACTAAAGGCTGGAAAACCATTTTCCATAGCTCGGCGGAAGCAGGGCTTGTATGCACACGCCGCCGTGTTATGGCGACGCCTGACTGTACCTCAACGTCTTTGTGGTCACAACGGTTTCATCTCACTAGATGGCTTTTACGGTAGCAGCCACCTATGCCCAGCAAAACAGGAAGGAAAGTGCAGGAAAAACCTAACAGCTAATTACACGCGACCAGAGAGCAGCTCTTATGGAGTCGGAGTGAGGATGACTGTTTACTACATCGCCCACCAAACGTGGACAAGTTCCAGGGAATCTTTAGAAACCCCAATGAATAAATTCACAAACTTGTTTAATTATTAGACACGCATAAAAACCGAATTCCCTAACTTGAAACAATAAATAAGCATCACAGATTATTCAACTGCCTTCACAACCTCACCACGCACGACGTGCTGTTGAAAGCACGGATCCCTATGTATGGGGCCTTTTGGTTCTGCTCCGTGACTTACCTGTGCGCGTATGTCTGCCAGGCTTTTTTTGTGTGTGTGTGTGACTCCCATCCGTATGTCCGTATGCTGCTGCTGCTGCTGCTGATGCACAAGCCCGGAAAGTTGTCCGGAGTCAAACCGCCAATGATCCGTAAGAGGCGAACGAACGAACCAAGTGTCTCGTGGCTTCCACCGTACGGCATGATGTGCATACACACACACACACGGTTGAATACGTTGTTCGGTGCATCATGACACACCGGGTGCACCAAAGTGCCGCATCGAAACCGACTACCGAGCGCTTGACGTTATTAGCTCCATTGGTTCCTCCTGGATGCAATACTTTTTGCTCCCCTTCCACTCCGTTTCGCTTCTTGCACTCGCACTTCCGTTTTTTTTTTCTCAAACATCACCGATCCGTCTTGCTGCGAGCTGTAGCGTGGCTGGGTTTGAGGTGTTCCAGAGCCATTTGCAAAACTTCGCCCGTTGCTGTGTTCTCGACGTTGGTTTGCTTTCGACTTTTTTGTTGTCCTTGCTGTGGCGGGTTCTTGCACACGATGACGACGAAACCGGAGATCAGAAGCAGAACCGGACCATGCATGAACGCCCGTCACGAGTTGGCCCCCGATAAGATAGGCTTCTGTGTTTGCTCCTCACGACGGCCAACTCGAAATTGACTTGACCGGTCGAGCGAAGGTGCAAGTCGTTTGTATGCCTTTTTTATTCTCTGTTCGGCCTTTCCTCGATGGCACACGGTGGCACATTAAAATATGCAACACTTCTCGGATGAATGTGGTTGGACCGGTGTGGTTTTTGGAACATCTTGAGGATTCATCGGCTTCCGCTCGGTTTATCGTAGTGAAAACATTGTAGAACAGTACTTAATTAGCCGGGGTTTTTTAAAGCGGATGTTCTACCCATGTACATCGTATCTGTTTTCCGGGCAGGCTTGTACAGGAGTTGTCCACTTTATCTCCAAACGATAAAAGACTTGTAGTCCGCATTCGGTAGCCAGGTCCTTGAAGTTGAGAAATTCATTTCACCTGCAATGATCATTATTTAGCAATTTTTGGACATCGGTAAGCAAGAAGTATTTTAAATACAACTGGATGCCGCTACCTACCTGGGGTATCCTGGGGTGTGTTTTTATGTGTGAAACAGCTCACACCAAATTGGAGTTGTCTCAATCCAGTTTAAAACCTACAGCACGTTCTCCATAAACTATCAACCTCGTAGATTTTACCCGCTTTTCCCGGACCATTAGCTGTTTTTTTTTCTCACTGGCTCGAACCCCGCCGGCACTAGATCCGCCCGCATCCTATAATTTAAATGCAACTTTGCTGCACGTGCAGCATCGGGAAGGAAAAGTTGCGAAAAAACAGTATTCCTTCTGGATCCGGATCCTCCACCAAAAAAAAGCAGCAAGCCACAAAGTGCAAAATTTTCCGTTTGCTGGTCGGAATGAATTGGCTAGCAGCGTTTTAAAAAGGATGCTGCCGCTGGCAAGGAAACCAAAGAGGGGGGCAAAAACAACCAGCAGGTCCAACTATTGCTATTTAGAAGTTACACCGTGTGTAGGAAAGCTTTGGGTGACGGTAGTTTATAGCACAGCGGCCAGCTATTTCAGGGTTTCGAAGCACGTCCGCTGGGTTTGGTAAAAATATTGGTGGAAGCAGCCAAGCGTCCGTGTGTCTCTCATATGTACACACAGCAGTACAACGCGCGGGATTTCGAACTCCCTCCAATCTAGGCAGCCGATTGTTTGGGGGGTCCGATTTTACGAATTCTGGCAGCGCTTGTGTTCCGTGCCGTGGTACGGGTTGTCAGGCAGATTCAGCAAGATAAACCACTACAAAACTATAACTATTGACGACAATACATTACGGTTCTAGCACTTTCTCTCCCGGGACGATTCACTCTTCGCAGTCGCACACCTAGACTGCGCAGTATAAACGACACCGTTGGTGAGCTGTCATTTGAATGGGACATCTTTCTTGGTAGTCCGTGAAAAAAGCAGTGTGGTGATGGTGGTAGTGGTTGGCAAATCAATAAATTCAATTTCCGTGTCCTATCGAAACCCACTCCGGGCTGCATTCGGCTAAACCGTGAACCAATCATCCCGGATTATGGCCGTTCTTGTTAGTTGATTACAGTTCGTTGACAAACGAAACCTGCTGCGCTATTCACGCCGGTCCCACCGGATCATCTCGAAACAGGCGAACAATCGCAGGTAAGCGAGCGGATCTTGGCATTGAGTTGCCGCGGGAAGTGAAGATTATGGCAGCTGGCCGTCACCACCTACGCAAAGTTGAATACGGTGGCTGATTTTTCATCGCGCCGGTACCGTTCGAGAAAAGGGAATCCGGAGGTACACCTTACAACTGCCTAACTTTGAGCGTCTTTTCGAGACTAAACAAATCCTACTAACGAGCTGCTGGCGATGGCGAACGATGAGGGAAAGTTCATCCGCAGTTCTTGGTTCGTTACGGCGAGTGCCGTCGGACGATGTAGGCGGAGAAGAGGCCAACGAAAAACCGAGTTACACCAACTTTCGATCTTTTGCTTGCTTCGCTTGTTCGATCGATGTCAATATTTGACATTGCAGCAGATTCTTCATCACATCCTGGTGTGTTTTTTTTTCTGCCGATTCCACGGTTCCTTCTTTTCGCTTGACTAACCTCCCGGAGACCCGGGATGAGGGTGATAATTTGAGAAACTGCATGTCACTGCCGGCACCACCACCGGGAGTGCCGTGAGGATGACAACGAACAAACGTCGTCGTCGTGTGCTTCGATCCGTTACCATGGTGGCCAACCTCTTCTTCCGGGCGAAGAGGAACATCACCACTACCGAGGTTCGTTAAACGGCTTCATTATTTTGTGATTATCTTGCTGCTGACAGCCGATGCCCTGGATGGGCTACTGGAAGACAGTTTCGGTTCACCCTACCCGATTCCTGCGCGACAGCGAGGCGCCGCCCCCGTGTATAGCCCGGACGGTAGCTCAATGAAGAGGTAATCCCGTTGGCGTTAGTCAATTAAATATCCGCAACGAGCCTGGGGTGATCTGGGAGGGCACGCAAAAGTTGCAACGGAGCGTCGGTGTTTCGGTGTAGGATTAGCCCTTTCCATTTGCTGCGCTGTGTTGTGGCACGGGCGGACGCCTTCGCCTGCCTGGTTGGCAAAATATGCGGGACCGTGTGTCCTCCCGATTGGATGGAGCTTGCTTACTTGAGCATCGACACGATTTGAATGATGCGATCCATCTTGTCTGGATGAACGGCCGCTCGATGACTCGCCGGATTATGTTTGACAATAATGAGCAGCAGCATTTCGAAGGATGCTTTTGATCGAGCTTGTGCTCATACAGATATTAAATGCTTCAAACTTTGTCTGGTTCAATAGAATTCTTGGCACAGCAAATCAATTAACTGTTAATTGCATTGCCGTTAAATTGTGCCTTGGAACTGTTATGCAGAGCTGAAGATTCTATACATCCTAACAATGGGCCGAGCAGAATTTAATTCGCTCAGTTGAAATTCCCTCTCTGAATGGTTGATAAATTATCGTCTAACCACAACAACATTGTAACAACGGTGGTGTTGTGTAAGATCTATGATTAAATAATAAGCACAATCTATTCTTCCAACCAGCTTCCACCAATCTAAAGCCCACAAAAGCTTACTACTAATCGGTGAAAATCGGTTTCCACCTTCGGATTGTG
Organism: Anopheles stephensi; assembly: GCF_013141755.1. Classification (NCBI taxonomy): domain Eukaryota; kingdom Metazoa; phylum Arthropoda; class Insecta; order Diptera; family Culicidae; genus Anopheles; species Anopheles stephensi. The sequence continues at coordinate 84,765,772 of NC_050203.1, read as the reverse complement.
GCCAATTTCGTACATAATTCGCCACTCCAGCACACCCCGGCTGTGGAACCTTCTGGCTTCTGGCCGCGCAGTTAGCTCACGGCCAGAATGTCTTGGACCTGTCTTCTCGGGGCAACTTCACAATCATCAGACTTCCCGGGCCTTTCTGGGAGGTGATTTGTGAAGTTGGTGGAATTGCTGCGGTACAGTTGTTGTTGTTTGGTCGGAACTGAATCGAACATCAGGTTGTCTGTGCGTAAACAACAATCGTTACAGCGGCAGCGTTCCCGGCGGCTTCTCGGGCTGGGCGGAAATGTACGGAAGCAAAGGGAGCTAAGCTCTCCCGGAGCACCCAACTAAATGACGATGATACAGCGAAAACGGCCAACTCAATTGACCAAAAATGATAATAATTGTACATGATTGGCGAGAGAATTTCCCAGACAATTTTTGCTTCCCTCTGCCAAACCCCTTACCATCACGGGCAGGTTCAAGTTCTTCCTCGGACAGGGTACACTCTTCATCGGAAGATGAGCCTAAGCAGATGGGCTGCGGGTCCGGTGGATGAGTTGTGCTTCTGGACGAGCGAGCTTTCGGAACGGTTGGTGTGGCGCTATAATTAGCGGAAACGTTCCAACGCGATTGAGAGTTCTTGTTTCGGGATGAGAGTGTCAGGGACCACCCCACTCCAGATGGGAGCATGTCGGGTTTCCCCGGGTGAACCGTGGATGTGATTGTCGTTTCTTAATTGAGTATGATTTATCGCTTCACAGACTCTGGTGTGTCAGTAAATGGCGTCCGAGTACATGAGTTCTGAGATAAAGCAAGATCGCTTAATCCACCGGATTGTCCGAAGAATCGTCGTCCAGCTTAGAGAAGCCGTCACTATCGACAAAACTGTCATATCTGGTTGGGGATTTGTACCGATATCTCATTTGAATTTGTGGCCAGTAAGGGGGCAGTTAAAGGCAGCAGAAAACCTGTCTCGAAACGGGCAAACCTTTGTGTGCCGCCGCGGTAAGCAGTCAAAACAGTCGTAAGCTTATCGAACGAACACACGTCAAGCGGATTCTTGTATCTCTTTTTCTTTGGGGGTCGTGCCCACTGCTCACCGCATCGGGCGGCTTCTAATCGGCTTCAAATGGTTGCCTGCCTGCGCGGACTGCGGACAAAAGTGACGATGTTTGCGTTTGCCTTTCACAAATCACTAGTAACAAGCTGTTGGTATTCGGACTGTTGATGGGCTTTTGTCCGTCCGCTTGTGTCTGCTCACTCTTTCCCGCACGGACTGTCGTAATTTCTACACACAATTGTGGAGAACCACCACCCGAAAAACCTGACAGCCCCAAACATTAAGAGAACCCGTTGGGGTCCAAAGAGGAAACCGCTAGAATGTTATGCTAGAGCGAGTCTAGAACCTCTGGCGAAGAGGTTGAACAGCAACAGCGGAACCTCGGTATGATCGGGAAGATGTACGCTTCTTTCTTAATTCAGCACCGCTGCTTCCAAAGTTCGTGATCGGCCACAACAGTCAACAGCCAGTTGGTTCGCCACACGAACCCAGACCCCTGCTCGTCCCGAGATAGCATCGACGGCGTGGTGCAATCGTTTGTTTTATCTTTCAAATGATTTTATGTTTGTTCCCAAAATTGGATAATATATGCTTTCGATGCGCACCGCGCCGCGGCCATCTTCGCCAACTCTGCCCTCCAAGTCCAAACGAGTTCTCGTTTGCTGTTCTAGCTGCGCCGCCGCCACAGAAACAGCGCTAAGCTCCCCCGAAAGCGCGTCGGTTAACGAGATCACAATTCTGACAACGGTTGATTAAGTTGCTCGTCGATCGGACCCTCGACCATGGAGGGGGAGAAGCTACTACCGCATGGCGTCCTCTTCTTTTCACCTGGCGGTGGAACCATGCAGGCATCAGAGAAGCGAATGGCTAACGATGTCCGCCCAAGAACACGGCAAGAGTCCGGCGACCTGGGGTGGATGGATTAGCGAGAGAGGATGAGCTCGCGGGGATTCTTACCTAAATCGCTTTGCTGGGTCTGAAAATTCGCATATTTCGCTGTGCCTGTTGTTGCCGGGACCGATGGATGAGGGTGAGCAATCGGATGTTTATGCAAATTGAATTTCGGAATCAATTCACCAGGAAGAAGGAAGAAACGGTGAAGCAAAACTGGCGAAAACAGACAAAAAAAAAACTTTGGAACTTCTGCTTCAGGTTGTATTCTTTCGCTGCTAACCTTCGCTTTTTGGAAACCGTCCGCTAGCGCGTTGGGCGAAGTTGCTTCACTGCGAGACTCCTGCACACACTCGCACTCTCACACACCCTTGGATTCGGTGCAGTGGGCCAAAGTTTAAGTGCAACGCTTGATTGCTGACGGCTCAAAGTTCGCGATTTAAGGCAAAGTGCTCTTCCTAGAGGAACAACTTTGGTGATGCTTATGCTTCTTGGGCTGGTTTGTTCAGCTAAAACTTTACTGACGCTGGGTTTTGAAGTGCAGTTTGTTCAAGTGTAATAAAGTCAAAGTAAGGCAAGAAGTAAGTGGTTTAAAACTGGAGTTGCTAAGCGTCGGGATGCCTTCAGTGGTTATCGGCGGTGGAGGCGGTTAATTCGAACAAATCTTGCGTTTAATTAGAGTGCTTTTTAAAGTGCGCTCCCGCAGTAACGTCATCGGTAATGGGTGAAAAATAAATCAAAAATTAATAATTTATAGTTCCCATTTTTGGTGGCTCAATTTAGCGTTATGCCTTATTGATTCGCTTCCGGAGCTTTAACATCAGATATTTATTGGGTATTAAATTGGTAAAACTCGAACATAACTCCCTCGTCTGCGTGAAGCAGAGAAACCACGAGAGACTAGAAACTAGATTATTAGTCAAATTAATCCTGTCGCTGATTTTTAACAAAGCTCTCCTAATTCATGCTCCTCATTAAGGGGTACAACCGTTTGAGCGCTGTTAATTAAAATCGTTTTTCCCTCCGGTTGCGATTGCAATTGTGGTCCCGGAACTTACGGCGGGCGAATGGTTTGCTTATTTGCTAAACATACACACATGCAAACGTGAAGCTTACGTTCCGCGTAATTAAATTTGATTGCATCGATTTGGTGCACGCTGTGTTGGCGTTGTTTTTAATTTTGAATCGAATTATGTTTCGGGTTTGCACCGCTGCCACTACCTAACACACTAACGATGTAGTACAATGTCGATAATTGTGTTTGTGCTTCTGTCTGTCGTTCTCTAGGTACTACACAACGGGCGTGGTGTTGAATTTCTAACCACAGAAACACCAAACATATCGAACCACTGAGCCTTAGTTAACTTCCCCAATTTCATGAAATTGAATGAAGTGTTACAAACAGACCTTTTAGGTCATCAAGAAACTATCTGTGTTTTTTAAACAGATTAAAGCGCTTGCCATCATTTTTAATAAGGTTCAGGCTACGCTCAGTTAGTCTCAAATTTGTCTAATTTGCGTTTAGAGCAGAGTTCTGTAAATTTTTGCGCAAAAGATCTTTCTTGCGGATGTTGATCAGGATCACCATGCTGAACTTGCCACAATATAGAGATAATGTTGGACATCTCTCATGCAACCACAATTATTTGAAAAGAACTTGTTATTTGAAGGTAATGGACGGAGTGATAGAAAACTAGCTAAGTAGGAGAATCTTCGGACATCATTACAACTTCTATATTAACCAGCATCAAGGTTATTCTGAATGTCAGGTGGGATTGGGAAAGTATCGTGACTTATGAGAATTATGAAAACTATCAACATCAGGACCGCTGCAACAGCACATGTGCCAGATTACCTCCCTCTTTCTCTACGCTGAGGATAATGTCTGGACTTGGTTGATAAGCCCTCGTACGCAGGACTAATTATCCAGCTACTAGTATGATCAACTCAAAGAAGTCAGACTCACTTTTTAGTCCAGATCCTGCTCCATCTAGTAATAATATTTTGTTGGCCGTAAGAAAATATTTATACTATCCATGGCATTTTGGTGGCACTGACGATAGCGATCCCGATCTTCATAAGAGTGAATCGGAGATCGGATCCCATCCGGTATCTTCTCGAGAGGTGAAGACCGTCTATCCCACTAGGCGATATCATTGAGGACTTGGAGGTCTTTCAGCCAAGCAGTAGAAACTGTTTCGAACTCTGTCCAAAATGCGTAAACTTTCAATAAAATCATTCTCCCTTCAAACCATCATCTGTCAATCCGTAGTGTAAAGAAAGCTAGTGGAAGATTTTTAATCACAGCGATAGTGAATGTGGAATAGATTTTTTTCTCTGTAAAAATTCTCGACCCAAAAAAAAGATGACATGACACAACCGTTAAACTAACACCACCACGAACACAGGGGTTGGGTAATAAAACGCTTACATTTATTTCCACTTGTAGAGAGAGAGAGAGCGAGAAAAAGAGTGCTGTAAAATGTGTCCAAACAGGAGCAACATTTGGCGACAAAACGGAGAACGAGAGGGAAAAAAACAACTAGAATGAAACCGTTCTAGCCATTGAGCACCACGGTGGGTAAATATTTGTTCATTACTTGTTCGTGTTTTGTGCGGATTGGTATTTTCCCCGGATGCTCGACGAGTCTAGAAGGGTTGCGAGATTGGGGCACCGAGCAGTGGATTTAGTCACGGATCGACCCACCTGCACCCGGTGGTTTGACAGCATAACCGAACCGGATGAAAAGCGGATCGAACCGCAGCAGCAGCAGCACAGTGGCATACTGCACCAGACGACACCATCCTACGTCGGTGGCCTAAATTCGCGAAACGAAAACACCCAAGCTAAATGGCGACCTGCGACGGGGCCGGACAAGCTCGTTGAGGGAATTCCTAACAAATTTAGCATCATTTCGTGAATTTTGCCTGGGCCATCCGCCCCCATCCCGATGGGGGCCACCTTTTTCATCTCTCCTCTCGACGGGGGGGAAAAAAAGGAAAAACCCCGAAAACCGTAACCGAAAAGGTGGGCTTTTGGGCACCGGTGTGTCGATGCAGTCAAGCGTGGTGCTGGTAAAAACACGAATGTCAAGTGGATTGATAAGTTATTGGATGGGAGAATCGTTTGTGTTGGTGTGGATGATCCTTCTATATTTTATCGCTAATGTTAAGTTTTGTTGTGTGTATGCACCCTTTATTTCAAATATTTTTTTTCCAAGAACCGGTAATCCAAGAACAAACTTATCATGTTAGCAAACCACAAAACCGTACCTACAAGTGCTGCAGTTGATTGCACCGCCCGGAGTTGCAGTGCTCGAGCAGCGATTGCCGCCGAGACCGACACCGCAATGCAATGGCAAACGGTGTCATCTGCTGCTTTTGCAACTGCGGCGCCACCGTAAATTGAAACTTGCGCCATCGCGCAGTTCGCGTTCGCCTGGCCAGGGCGATCTCTGTGTGGCGGGCCGGGTATTTCCGGAAGCCAGTAAACTTAGCGCCATATCCTGCGTTTCGTTCGGGTTCAGCAGTAGGACGAACATACGGGGAAGAATCCCTCGTTGGTCCCAATTGCAGTCGCGGGCATCGTCCAGAACTTTCCCTGCCAGCAAAGGGTGATAACCGGAGCAGAAACAGCTCAGCATGATACCCTGGGATCATATCGGATGGCATCGGTGGACACTTCGAAAACTGGGGGCAAGTAACGCACAGGAGAGAGAGAGCGAGAGGCCGGGTGTTTAAAAGCTGAGGAAGAAAAACGACGAATAATTTGATAAGTGTCACCGAGTGGCGATATTTTTGGTCGTTGGTTTTGGATTTCCACTGTGAACGCCAGTGGCCGGGGTTTTTGGGGAGAGCGAATGGGAAGCATTTTTCTTCCCCCTGGCAAGAAGGGGAAAACAGAGCCACCCGGAAGCAGCCAATGCATCCAGTAAAACAGATGGAGATGGAAAAGCATTTTCCAGGGAGACCCACCCACCGGGTCGGAATGGAAGTCGGAAGGAATAAATTTGCATAATGGAATTATGAATGACAATGCGATAGCGCGGTGTGAGTTTCCGCCTGTCCATTCGCGATTCAATTGACATCGATTAACATCAAGGATGGGGCTATGTGGCACGAGGGAGCGAGCTGCTGTTCCCCCATTACGAAGACGTTCAATTGGATCATATTGCAGTGAAGAGCTTTCAATGAACTTTAAGTGAAGAATTTGCGCGAAAGTGTCGTTGTCAACAGGGCCGTAATGACATTAGGCAATATTTCAATGCTATGCGCGTGGTGCCTCATAAGGTCTTTGCAGGCCATATGAATAAGGAATTAAGGAGCGGTGTTGAAGCTGATGAAGTCTGATTAGCTTGTTGGTTGCGATAAACGGGGAAAATTAAAAGCTATGCAATTCGATAGGGCTTGTTCAGAATTCCTGTCATTAGAATGGCGATGACCATCATCACATGTCAGGTGAAGGTGGATGGATTATTCTACGTGTACTTGGCTTTATCCAGGGTGATGGAGATTGCATGTAGTCTCTTCAAACTGGCACCAGCGAAGGTCATGCTGGACTCTGAGGACCGTCTCCTAGAAGTCAATCCTGATCTTGGAGTATACTGAAGGTATAATTGAGCTACAGAGACGTGTGCTCGTTGAAAGCGAGAATATTTTTACTTCTAGTCATGTCATGTGAATAGCACCGGACAACCAAGACCGGCGTAGTAACCCCAAATTGTGATAGAACATTTGAACTTCGTCCAATCGGTAAAAGTATCGAATAAGTAAATGACATTAAAATCGATTCCTATAGTGAATATAATCTTATTGAATTAATCGCTCCTCTTTGCCATATGACATTTTGCCAAAAGAGAATTTTAAAACACACGACGCCACATAGCTCATAAACTGTGTATGGGGCAATAAAAAAATCACAATTCACTCACTCCCTCCCGCTGCAAATCCGGTTTCCCGCAGCGACGTTTCAAGTTTCCTGACAAGTGTCAAACGGCACACAAAATATCACACATCGAGTGAAACACATCGCACTGGCAAGCGGGTGCCAACGGGCCGAAAACGAGGAAAGGATTGGATCGGTTCCTGTGCGTTCTCCCAATATCCAGCACCATCTGATGCCGATCAATCAAAAATCCGAGGGTCGTTCGAACTCCGCTGGTGTGCCTTCGATCTGAGATTCGCACTATTTTGGGGTGCATATGTGTGCGCATGGAAAAAAAGAGAGCCCCGTACGAATATTCCAACCAGTATCAAATGGCGAAGATGGCAGGCCTTCATTTCAATGTCAGCCATTAAACGCGAAGGACCCCACGGGTGCTTAAGAACACACACAGCAGGAGGAACAGAACGACAAAGCTGGCACACTCTGCTTAACGTACGTCCCCGGTTGTTCCTCCGCCGTACGTACGATGTTGGTCTTATTTATTAACTGGGCAATTTTATTTTCTTTTCGTTTCATTTGCTGCGAGTTCCCATCGAGTGTCTGTTGTTGTTAGGTGTTTGGTCGCTTCCTTCTTCCGAACCCCTTTGGCTGCTGGTTCCAGACGTCTTGTCGAATGGGCCCAATGTGTCTTTTTGCCCGTGAATGTGAGCGAAGATAAATGGTTTGGAAAATAAAAATTAATTTTGCCCTCCGTATTTTTTTTTCTTCTCACTCTCCAAACACTCAGCTGCAGCCTGCTGCTGCCATGGCTGGCTGGATGTTGGAGGATGTGAACAGAACCGTCGTAGACTGCAGCGCATGTTTCAAAACGCAACAAGAGACAACGCAACGCAACGCAACCGCTTGGCCGTCTTCCCGTGTGGAACGCCACACGATCGCTGGAAACGAGGCTTTGGATTTATGTTTCCGATAGTCATCGGGGAACGGATTTTGGGGAGGACTGCGCGATATGATCTCATGTGAGTTTTGTTCGGATGTTCGGGGAGAGCCCCATTGTAGCGACTCTAACGATTTCAATCCGTTTTCTTTTTGTTTTCGCTGGAGATGGACTTCCACCAGCACCACCAAAGTCGACGAGATTATGATAGTTTTCGAACTGATGTACAAATTGTTTAGATGATTTTTTCGTCATCAACGGATTGAACGGCGCGCGTGTGCTCCCAAGGTGGCCGCTGGATGCTCTGCTGTCCGTGGCAAACAAACAAAACGCACAGAATCCGTGGTCGTCCAGACACAGCATGATGCGTGCATGCGCCACCGGCTTTTCGGGTGGGGAGAGGATGAGGATTGGCCTTTTTATTGGTGGGGATGATTTGTTTAATTGTTTTCTCTCTTTTATTTCACTCTCGTCTCGAAGCGAGCATCATCTCGTCGTATTGATTTTCAATTTGAATCTATCATTCCGTTAGTATCGGTTCGTTTGCGTTTTTGTTTTCCTTCTTGTTCCTCGTGCTGCGTCCTGGCGCGAAGTTATTAATCTTCGATCCGTCCGAATGTCCGGGAGACACACGCGTGCTGTATGTTTGTATTTGGTGTGGTGAGGATTTGTTTCACTGTTTGCCGTGCGACCGTGTGGGATAACTCGTTTAAATGGCCCGCGTTTCGGCCGCTTTCCCGTAGCAATTTGCTTCGAGTAGTTGATTGAGTGGGGTGAAAGGCTCGGGCGTATGTACAGTTGGTTTAAATTTATCGATCGATCAACGTTTAAATTCGTATACATCAATCGCGTTGTGTTCGAGGTGGAGATTTATTCTTTTGAAGGAATTGCTTGAGATAGCAGTTAAATTAACCCGGTGACCCTGTGCATGAAATAAAAATCCTGGACAAAGAAATCTCTTCAAGTAAGTTGTTTCTAAATTTTGATCAAGGATTCTTGGGTAAAACGCTCCCGATAATGCTTGGTCCAGGAGTCCTTGTCAATGGGGCTTCGTCCAAGGAACCTAGTCTAAAGTCCTTACAGTAGCACAAAATCCAAATACTCTACAAAGTTGACTTTATTACTAGCTGAGACACAGAGACATTACGAGGCCTGAGACATCCAGGCCTAGGGTATCAGTTTAACTGATGACGGCTCTAAAATTTGAGCATTATTGTAAACTTCATCCAGAGATATCACGACTCCTAATCGGTGGAGCTTTGTCCAAGGAACCTCGTCTAAGAGGCCTCACGAAGAGACAAAACGATTCCGATAAGCCATCCAGATCTAGACTGAAGAATGTTTGACAGATGAAGGCTCTAGACTATAGCAGTTTCGTGAACTTTGTCCAGAGATATCCAGAGACCTTGTCCTACAGATTACAATAATAAATACATCTTCTGTCGATTCTGAGAGATATCGCGATGCCTTCCCTTAGAGCCTTTGAAACGCCCTTTGCGCCGACATTTCTGACCATAAAATGAAGCGAGATTGTTTTAAGGATTTCTTCTCATTCCTTAAACCCCTCAGCTCATTCATTCTGAATCCAAAAATCATTCACACTCGCCCAAAGAGTAATCACAAGCGCACACAAATAAGCATAAATATTTATTTACGACACACTTCCACGGCGACCCTTTTCCCTCACCGAATCATTCACATTAATTGCAAATCCTTCACTCTCTTGTGTGTGTGTTTGTGTTTTAATTCAATGCCGAGGCGTCATTTCGTGTGCTAATGAAATTAACTTTCTGCCTCGCCCGCGATCCCGATTGGCAAATGGCAGATGACAGATGATGACAGGCTCGGCAGGCTCGGGTCGAATCTGTTCGCCGCTCTAATGCCTTTAAATTTATCACACCCGAAGCGTATGCTGCTGGGTGTTGTGCTGTTTTTAATCACAAACCGCACCCGCAACCCTGCTGAGAATGTAATCGAATAAATCTTCTTCCACCACGGTGGAAAACCCTTTTACAACGCCCGAACGGGCGAGTATGCTGCTGGTGTAAAGATCAAATCGCACAATAAACCCCATTTTTATCGGACGGTTGTATCGCGGGGCAACTGTGCTGATAAAGAAGGAGAATGGCAAGGAATAAAAAAAGAAATCTCGAAAAGATGTTGAATGCTTTTTTTATCCTCTTCCCTGATGGTGGCAGATTTGAATTCAATTTTTACGGCGTACTTCACGCTGGCGCTGGAAAACGTGCGGGAAAATGCCTCGCCTCGGCTCGTGCAAGCACATAAAAACGGAAGAAGCGAATAAGCATAAGGGAACGAAGGGCTGGCTGGGCTGGGAACGAAGTGGTCGTGCGGGAAAGTGTTGTAAAACGGCTTTGCAAGTGGATTTGGTTTTTCGCATGTCGTCACGGCGCTGGGGATTACGGTGGCATCTGATCAAATATTCATGAAGTAATTGTCGTCCGCTTGTCTACTTTTGCCTACGACGAGCAGGCCAAGGCTCAGGCCCAGACCCAGGCAGCAGCTTTTATTCGCGCTATCACTTTTCGCCGGATCGTTGTTGGATGCTCTCGGGAGGGAAGGTTTTCGTTTGTTGGTTACTTACTTACGGTGTGTCGTTCTGGTTTTCTCTTCTAGCCTTCACTTCCGGCCACAGGATTGTGTGAAGATGCTCGCGGATCGGTTGACATTGAAGTGGATCGTGTTTTCCAGGCGTGGATTATGGGGATTCTTGTATCGTGGTGAAGGAATTGGTCCTTAGAAATTGCAAAGATAGCTAGATTTATTGCCATTTGCCACGGAATTGTTGAGGCCTCAATACTTTTATCCTGCTATTTAAAGAGCTCTTATTTTTTGGTGTTGGATGGAGTTGCGGACCAATCCCGCGTATCAGTAATGACATAAGTTTTCCAACATTTTACACCTCCTCTCCCAAATCGGAGAAGGCCTCGTTTTGGCGGGGCAGTTCTAATTGGCCGCACCCTTCCAACTCCCCCTGCGGATAAAATGAAACAAAATCCCTCGAACCAGCTATTTGCCAACTCGGCTGCGAACCGTGTCGAATTGGATAAGTAACACGCCAAGTAAAATGGTAAACTTTTCATCGCTTCGGGCAAAAGTAATTGCACTCGCGCTGCAAGATCAAAGAGCGTGCGCATCGAAGCGCGTTGTTTGATGACAATTTTCGTTTGCAGAAAATTCACTGATTAACCATCGTCTTGGTGTGCCCCCCGTCTGTCTGTGTTGGCGGATGTTGTTTGGCGAAGTTTTGTAGGCCCAGTACCTTCGAACTTTTGCGATGCTGATGCCGTGTGTACACAGCCGTACATCTTCAAGGCTTTTGGGGTACCTTCGCCTTGGGTTCTTTTATTTCGCTTGATGTTTAAATTATGTTAAAACTTTACACACGATTCCACGGGTTGTGCTACAAACAGTGCCAATGCGCAAAATATCCAACACCTAGCATTCGCCCGGGAAGGATGTCCGGACAAAGTGTTTGCCGCAGCACCGCACCGTTTGACGTTCCGGCGGATGTCAAGTGTTGCCGCCACGGTGTGACACTTCAACATCCGCGTCTGTACGTCAAAAAAGCGTTTGCACGGGATCTCCGGTGTGATGCACCGGATGTGGCTTACACGGAAACGGAACGGTGAGCGCTCTTACGCTATGAGCCAACACCACTTCAACAATGTACCTGTAGTTTGGAGTCCCGCTGGAGATTTCATGCCTAGAAGTACCTTTGAGGTGTTTAACGGCATGTGTGTGTGTGTGTGTGTTTTGTATAAATCGTCCTTCAAATGCGCCTGTACCACGATGACGATTATCGTAGGCTCAGCACAAATTCTGAAACTCAACCAAAAGGTGTCGAGAGTCGTTTTTGAAGATGATGGAGTGTTCTGAGGGCGCAGTTTAACCTTAGTAAAAAAAATCCTTATTTTACACTAAAAACTTGACAAAATACCCTCTTTTTTAACTTTAAAAAAAATAGAAAGGAGAAACGAATCTTCAAGCTCAGCGCTCGGGTGATTGACGCACGTAAAGGAAATAAAATAAAATCGTGCGATCATGTCGTGCGCTGGTTTGCGCTGGTCACGTCCGACGAGGGAATTCAAGCTTCCAACACTTCCAACCTTCGACGTGAATTCCTTGCTCGGTGCATTCGAAGTAAGCAGGCCAAAAAGAAAAATCGGCACCATGGTACAAACGAGTGATTTATCAATCAATGTACGAGATGATGTTTAAATAATTTCTGCGAGCCGTTTGTCTTCGGGACAACCAGCGCGTCGTCACACCATCACACAAACGGCAACGACAAACGATGACACGACGGAGCGATGACGATGAACCGCCGATTTGTGACGGTTTAATGCCACAACATGCGTCGCCGTCATTCGCGCTTTACGAGGAGCTCTTGCGAGCATTAATGGTGCTATTTAAAGCTAACCACGGTGGCGCTCCTTAGCCTAAAATACCGCGCTAAGGGGAAGCAATTTCGCGTGACTTCGGAAGGGACGGCGAAATATGCGAAATATTTAACACCGTGCGCCAGAGGGCAGTTGGAATGTTTACGGCGATGGTCAGGGCAGGAACCACAAATTGCATCGTCTGTCGTGCAAGAAGGGAGAGAATATGTAACTTGGATTGTCACGGTGACAATCGTTTTATCAGGTTTGCAATTACTTACTGTACAAAGTGAGCGATTACATGCTGAATCTTATTTTCTAATGATAAACGTCCTTTGTCAAGACCTATTTTCATCGTTTCGTTTACAAATTATATTATATGCTGATTAATTTTTACTCTTTTTATAATTTCTCAGGAGCTCACCTTCACAATGGAGCCATCCACTAGCAACAATCAGTGACAGGTGAGTATTGCTTAAGTGTGAGATAGTTATCTATATGAAATGCTTATTTATTTACTTACTTATCAACCCGATGCTATAATCCCTAAAATCCTCCTTTGAACATATGGACGACCGAGAAATGGTCGAGCTAGGTTGTCTGGTGCCCTTCTCATTACATAATGAAGACTCTTGTAAGGCTCTTGTACTTCTTCATCTTCCTTGGCACTACAACCTCGAGAGGTATCGGTCTGCCATATTTCTAGCTTTCTGTGACTGGATTATACCCGTAACAAAGTAGACAGCTCTGCGTACGGGGAGGTGGTCTGGATGAGATTTGAACCTCGATCCTGCCGTGTGAAGACCGGCCCCGCGATGGAGGTGTTATGTCTATCTCACCTATCTCTACATTATCCCAGAGTAAGTCGGTATGTAACCCTCGGTCTTGGGATAATCTTCTGCTTCAAAAGGCAGCATCAAACGGATGATCTATATGTCATCATCGGATTCTAGGATCGGATTCTAGGACGTCTTATGAAATTTAATCTCAGATTTGTCTCTCTTATAGTTTCATTCTATCGCTTCTACGAAAAGGATAACTTGATCTTGTTCTATTGAGGAGACAAACTCGCTTTTTCCGCTATCTTGAATGTGGGGTTGCTGGTATCAAGATTCCGACTGCTAGACAGCAGTTCGCCTTCAATTTCAATATGTAATTGTGTTAATAACTTCGATCGCATCTACAACACAAAAATCATACAACCACGTGTCGCAACACATCGCAGAGTAATGCATAAAACAAATTTTGTTTCACACACCTTCCATCCATCAACCTGGATACGGCACGAGTACCTTCACGAGCGCGCGATAAAAACAGAAGTTAATTTCAACCCGCTTATTCTGGCCTCTTCGAGTTCCACCTTCCCTTCAACAGCTTTGATTATTTATTTAACGTCACACCATAAACGGGAATTACCCCCTTTCGCCGATTCTTAAACAATTTGTGTCCCAACGCTCAAAGGCATTCAATTCATTCACTCATTCATCCATCAATCATCGACCGTACGTAGCAGCAAAGCGAAACGAGTGGCCAACGGTAGCTAGCGTGCATAAGACGCTTTTATGGACGCTTTCTTCTGCACCGAACGGTTTCGACTGGTCGTAGGGATTAGGGCATAAGGGTATATCGGTGTTACTCCCGCAAGTACAAGGAGACCCGATTGCGAAGGCAGCTTGACGTGATCGTCAAGGTAAATTTGAACATTATGGAAATTACACGTCATATAATCAACACGGAAGGGTTTTGCTGTTGCTTAGGGTATGGATAATCGGATACTCCTTCAATGCAACTAGACACACTTTCTCACCTCAACGAACGAATAGGTGTTCTCCAGAAGGGAAAGATCATAATAAACGGTTGAGTGTGCAGCTCGAAAATATTTATTACCGAGTGCGCCCCAAAAAATAATGAAACGTACAGAAGCACGCGCGTGACAGATTGAAGCGAAGGGTTTTTTCTCCGTCTTCAAAAAGTATGATTGAAAGCAACATAAATCATACTTTCGGTAATAAAATACAGAAGACGGACCTCAATCAGTGAGACGCTCACAGTACGGCGACGACGACTAAGGATATTTAAAACAAAAATTTAAACTCCCCTTTTGCTAATTACTAAAACAAATCAAATCACCTTACAACCTTCACCACGCAACAACCTTCACTGGAAGCTGCACGTTCAACAAACACGTGGACATCGATCGAGTATCGGGAAATTGTTTTCAAACAGACAAACACAGCCTCGCCAAGACTCGGCGCATATTTCTCCCAAGATACAAGCTGTGAAAATCCTGCTACCATCGTTCAACGCCATCGCGTCGGTTCTGTTGACTTTTCCCCGACTTCCGTGGCCCCGAGAGTGGAATTCAATTAGCGTGTCGAAATGGTGCGGCCCTTGACTTTCTTGCCGTGCGCGGGCTCCACTGCCACTTGCTCCAGGGAATGGCAATGGTCTCGAATGCCATCAGGCGGAGGCCGAGTATTTGTGTAATACTGTGTGGACGTGTGGAGTTTTGGTGGTCTCGGTGGTGATAGGGAAATCCTTGCAGCTGATTGTTTGTCCCGGAACACACGGGACGTTGGGTTGGCACGCTGGCACGCTGGCAGAAAATTGTGCTCCTCCGTTTAACCGTCTCGTTGAGCAAACAAAACATTACACATCTCCGCCTTCTCGAGGAAACCCAGCCAGAACGTCCCGCGGGTGTAAAGCTTATTGGGCCGCGAAAGGTTCCTGCATTCCTGCAAACAGTGGCAGAGCAGCGTCTAGTCGATGTTGTTGCTGTGTGTACCTTAGCGTTACACCAATTGTTTTTGGAAACAGCTTCACCCTGTGTGTGGTCTAGCAGGAGCGTGAGAGAGTGAGATGAAAAGTGTTGGGAGACAGGGTAAACATTGGCGAAGCCGGGGATGACGGAAACCCTGGCCTCAAGTCTCGTCCTGGCTGGGTGCTCGAGATGAGTTAATTAATCCCACTAATGCTAAACAACTCTCGCGACGCGTGAAAGGATGATGAAATGTGGGCGACTACCATCGGCAAAAATCCGAGAAGATTGATAAGTTGCTGTAACAAGTTGTGGCTCACACCGGGAGTTTGATAGAAGATTACTGCAACTGATAGAGGTGCAAATAGGTCTAAACTTGAAGCTCCGATTCCTATCAGGAATTGATATCTGAGTTTTGTGCTTCAACTTCAACTTTCTTATCAAGTATCGTTTCGAGCATCAGCATCAGTAAATCCATCGATGAGGACCAAACAACGAATGCTAATTTCGTAACACGTGTACACACATACCCACAAGCGACACTGGGAGGGACAGGTACAGGACTCCGCTTACAACAATCCGGTGGCAATCGGAATTTCCCATGCCAATCTCCCCACAACAATCTCGTGGTAAGAGTTTTTCCATCACGGCACGGGTTCGCGCGTGGTACACGTGGCGGGGTAGAAAATCGCTTTATTCGCATGGAAAACGATTTGAAAATGAGTTTTGCTAATACTCGTGAGCCCCCTTTGCTCATGATGTTGGTGGTGGCGCGCAGCAATGTCACGGGTTAGTACCGGGGTGTTTGTTACCTTGTGGTCGTAAAGTTTTACAACGCAGATCATCATCATCATCAGGACGTTAAAAAGCGTTATCTGGCGGAGCGTGGTGGAGAAAGAGAGAGAGAGAAAAGGAGGGGGGGGACCACATTAATGGCGGGGTGTAATGTTCTGTTTTTGGAATTTCAAGTGGAAGACAAAATTTCGTTGGAGCGCCGGAGTTAATTGTCGGTCGCCTGGGAACGGGGTTTTTGAAGCGTTCTATGGTCGACCATTGCAGAAATCACTTTAAGAGTTGTTTGGGAGTATTTGAGTGTTAAATATAGAGTACCGTTTAGCGGGGTTGGGGCGTTTTGGGGGGGGAGGCTTATTTTTAAAGCATTCTAATTGAATAATTTGCAGTATTTTACTATCCCATTCATAAACGATGTCTGGCTGGTAGGTTGAGAGGCGGGTGAATGTTAAAGTGATAACTTGTGTTTATTTATGCTATGGTAATATATTCGAAAATTGAAATAAAAACCTTTTGCTTAGCACGTGTTTTTGGGGGAAAGATTTCTGTTTCCAAACTCGTTAAACAAGGTCTGTGAATCCGTTCGGTGTTAAGCACTTGGATTTTAAAGTTTGACGTTTAAGTGTACGAGAATTGTTTAGTAGCAAGTTCCCAGAAACGATTCTACCTGGGGGCATAAAGTGCAGTTGCCAGGCGTTACTTGGAAAGAATTCACAAGAGGTCCAGTCTTGACGAGGCTTGTTGCATCACCGTCCTAGGGATGTCTTCGTCTAAGTCCTCGCCTACTCTAAGTCTCTAGTACTCTAGTCTGTCAAGAATGCTTCGTTCATGAGATATCTGCTACCAAGAGATTACTTATACTCATCGTATAAGGGCCTCATCATTCAATAGGCCATGGGGTTTCGTCTATCAGGACATCTCGCCCTGCAAGAGTCTTTACCATCCAAGAAAATTTGTTGTGTAAGGACCTCTTCGTCCATAATTTACCTAGAGATCTCGTCAAATGAGGGAGCTTAGCTTAGCTGCTCTTAGGCCCTAAGTTATACCAATAGATATTGTCACACAACCTCTAAATATCACCCGCTCTCTGCACTCGTTCTTATGTCACGTCATGGACTGATAGGGTCCAACGGCAATATTCGCCATCTGTAACTCTATCCTGATCTGCATCCACAGAAAACTGTCTTAGACGTTCTCAAAATTCCAAACGCCCCTACTCAACAGTGATAAAAAACGATTCACATCACATGCTTGTGCTCCAACCAAATGATTTCAATTAAAGGCAATCCTAACAAGCAAACAGTCGTACCATGTAAATGTTCCTTTGGCATATGAATTATGAACACCAACTATTAAAATACGACATAATGTCCCTTGTTCCCTTTTACTCTCTTTCAAACCTTACTCCCTATCACATCGTAGTTCATGTTGCACGAGCTCATCTCTCACTTGCAGCTACGAAGGCTGTAAAAGGACATCCAACCCGACGTATTAACGCTCCAGCACATGCCCATTGGATCATTATTATTTTAGTGGTTAGGTCATGAAGACCGAGCTAAAGTAAAAAAACAACCATCCCAAACATAACATGTACAGCGACAACCAAATTGTTGTCCTCATTAAAATATTTGTCTTGCCCACGGGATATGCTCTGCATCTCCAACGGCGACGATCATGTGTCTTCCTCCAGCGCGCGCGCGTCTGGAGTATTTTAATCGAGTAACGCCAAGGACCACCGCCGGAATCTCAATAAATCATGGGCTTCAGGTGATAATTTTACATCCGGCAGGCTTGCACAAACCTTGCCGCCCTCGGTCGCGTACGAGAATGCGTTTGGAAACGATTTCCCCCGTGGGGAAAACTGGGTTCGAGGTTCGAGATGGAATGTTTTGCGCTGCGTTTTCCTTGGCATTTCCGACGGGCTGTCGGGCGGTAAGAAATATGACGACAGCATATTTCATGCGCATAGAGCCAACATTTCACTGGCCCTGTGCCGGGAACTGATTTGAAGGGAGTAAGTAGGCATGTATGTAGGTCCTAGAGGGAATATAACCCTTTCGTAGAAAAGTTAGTTGGACTCGTAGGAAGTTTGGGAAACAAATACACACCTTGATGGACGTCTTGGCTTAGCCGAAGTTGTAGCAAAACCAATCTGTATTAAATTGACGGTCTTATTGTTTCACACTCCCGTCCGCTTCCAAAAATCTTACCTAACTGATTTATTACCCAAGGCTTATCAGTCAAACCACATCTCGATTGAAAGTTTATGGTTCCGGCAGATGGACGAATGTTGGTAAGCGGCAAGACGAGGACGGATTTATATGACGTAAATCAACCGAAAAGAAACTCACCAACGCCCTCGTATGGTTGTGTAGATCATTAACTAAACAAATA
Source organism: Anopheles stephensi (assembly GCF_013141755.1). Classification (NCBI taxonomy): domain Eukaryota; kingdom Metazoa; phylum Arthropoda; class Insecta; order Diptera; family Culicidae; genus Anopheles; species Anopheles stephensi. The sequence continues at coordinate 84,747,661 of NC_050203.1, read as the reverse complement.
TCGCACTTTATAACGTTCGCTGTACGGGCACGCTCCACGTACTGCGTTACCTCCTTGTTTTTATGGTGGGCAATTTATAAAACTTCAAATGTGAAAACCCCCTTCCCGGGGCGCATGCCAACGCACTAGACAACCGATGGATACGACAGTTTGTTGCGAAAAGGCAGTCCGCTCGCTCACCTTCCTTGCTTCTCCAAACTTTATTCTTTCCGTTCGCTGCCTCTTCTTCTTCGAGCGTTCGATGTCTTGTGGCCGGTTCCCTTGCGGCAATAGCAAGACGACGACGCCGACGACGACGAGGAATGTTAAATAAATCGCTCAATTGACATCCAACAAGACGTGAATAATGTTTCACAAAACTGTCTTGTCCGCGTGGAAACCGGTTCCCCGTCCGCCTCACGGGGTTTCTTCCCTCCTCCTGCTCGTTTCGCCTGATTACAACGATGGATCGGTTTCGCGACTTTAGCGCCTCCGAACCCATCGATCTTGTGGTAGATATATCGCGGCGTAGGTCTGGGTCTCGCGCACTCCCCAGAGAAGCTAGACTAGCACGGGAGGACTCTCGAAGTTGTTGTTCCAAGACGTGTTGCGTGCTAGATTTGAAAAGGTGGGGTTTCTGCGCTATTGCTGTAGGTTATGGTGCTGCTCTCGAGGGCTTGAGGTTTTGGGCCTGGCAGCGTTCGCCTTAGTTCACGGTGAGAAATGTGTCCCAAGAGTACAAGCGCACCAAGAGCAGGTGGATTGAAAATACATCTCGAAGGAACTTGTTTTGGGAGTGTTGCGAATTAGCTTCACGCCACGCGACTTCATATTTCACAAACAGAGTTGCACAACTTCGAACGCCTTACAGCGTACAGTTACAGAATTCTGTACGGAGTTCAATGTCTAGATGTCCAACCAAAATGGCATGTTACAAAACATGTGTGAAGAGCTATCTGTGTGTGGTCTAGAGCATCTTCTTTCTTCTTCAGGAACGCACCGAACCGTAACCAGACGGGATAAACTCTATTGCGGACTCCTCATTCATTCATCCTCCATCCAGAACACCCAGATATTCTGGGCCCAGACTCTCTCTCTCTCTCTCTTTCTTCGCTGATGCCTCTAATGCCCGTTTCGATTGACCACCATCCTAACGAACCATAGCGCAAAACCAAGGACGCCTAATACACACTCTGGTCATCTCGTGTTGTTTGTTTTGCGCCCACCAATTCTTGCCCAGTGCTTCGGGTTCTCGTTCCCAATATTCCGAAAATGGGTAAAATGTTTTATTGTTGTGTAAATTGCTCTTCCCACTTACTGCCCTTGCCATCGCATCCATCGACCGTGTTTCAAGGACTTTTCACTCTGAACTTCCTTTCCGTTCGAGGTTGTCTTGTTGTTTTGGTTTGAAAAAAAAAACACAGACGCCTCACAACAAGACGCAACCCGTGTTTTATTTGCTACCTCTTCTTCTTCCAGGGAACCTTGAAAGAATGGCAAAGAAAGGAAGAGGCTTTCTTTCGACGTCTTACTCGGGAAAGAAAGGGCCTGCCAGCTTTTTTTTTTGGCAACAAACGGTAGAATTGCTCAATCGCTTGGAATTGGCTTTTGAGTTTGGTTCGCTTTTCTTGACGAAGGTGTAGTAGGTTTTTGCGGGCTCGCTTGCTGTCTGTCGACCTGTCGGACGGGTTTACATTGGACCGGAACGAGAGCTAATTTATTAGAAAATATTTTACGGCATAGAAAAGATGGGATGGATTTAGCTCTTCCTTAGGGTCTGGATCAATTCTAGACTTGCGAAATGACTCGTCTGGAGATCGGAAATTTCCTGTGTAAGAGAAACCCAAATAATGAATCTCGTTGGCATTATTGGAGAGCATTGACTTTAAACATAAATCGGCAAATGAAGTTTGAAGACCATAATGCGAATTAAGAGTTTAGGAGGAAAACTGATTGAATTAACATTTCCTCTTTCACAGCGAAAAAAACAACATTCCTAATGCACTTGAGAAAACGCATTACAACTATTTGCCGAACTTTATTTCAGAAACAAAAGCATTTATTCCACTGGTTAAAATGGAGCGCCGTTTGGTAAACCGCTGGCAACTTTTAAACCGAATCCAGTCCAGGCATCCCAGTGCGACAGAAAAGAAATCCATTCTCCGTGCTAAAGCAGACTGGATCTCACTTTTGATGTATTTGCACAACAAATTTCTCCCGTCCTTGGACACAGGTGGGTTTGGCGCGAAAGTTAACCACCACCGCAGCACCGGTCAAACCGCGGAAAGTTGTATATTTTTCCCTTATTTTGTCCCTTTTTCCCCAATTTCGTATCTAGAGTTTTATTACCCGGACGAAAAAGTTTGCCTGCAATTTCGAGTCTTTGCCTCCTGGTTCCAATGGTGGTCGGTTGCCGCTTGTTGAGTTCCTTTGCTCGCTACTGCTTGAGCGAGTTTCCTTTCTTTTATTAGCGGCAGCGGGAAAGACGTGAAAAGAAAAGTTGTTTTCCTCTGTCCAATTGCAGTTTTTTTCTTTGCGTTGCTTGCCTATTGCACTGCGCGAGAGCGTGAAAAAAGTTTCGCCTAACCGCAAACACACAATAAAACGCTTCTTCGACGCCGGGGACAACAAAACAATTCTGAAGCAACATTCCGTTTGAGGAGTAGCGCGGAACGTTTGGCGAGAGACGCCCCATGGGCCAATCAGAAAGAATCAGGGACAATTTACTTGATGTTCATTAGCGAACGAGAGTAATTTAATCGAAACAAACTCATGGAAAGCTCTTTTTGCTATCATTTTTTTTTGTTTCTTCTATTCTTAGGGGGAAATTGTCAAGGATTCGCCAAGGCAAAATGTCATCATTGTCGGCAGTTGTTGTTGGTGTTGTTTGCCGAGCGAGCCAGTCCTTCCGAACCCCGACACGACATCGCATCGTCATTGTCAAATAATTGCTTCCGGTAGACAGAAGCGCTTGATCCTATTTACCAGCCATGGTCCAAGTGCCAGGGAAACGCTGTCCAAAGTTTCGGAAGATTAGAAAACTCGAATCAACAACCAGCATCAGTCATCAGTCAGTCGGAGGACGCCTTTTTTTCTCTCTCCGGCTGCTTTCCCGCTGTGCCAATCGGAGATGAAGATCTTTCAGGCTCAGGGAAGCAATTTAATTGCGCTTCAAAATGTGACAACAAACCCCAAACCCTCGATGGCCATCTTGTTCCCTGGTAGACTTTTTTTCTCAGTTCATCGAGAGCAGACACATCGTCCTAAACCCCGACGAGTTGGTTAAGTTGGTTGGAAAATTATCTTGCATGGGTTGCAACACAAAAGCCCGGGCACGGGAAGAGGACTTTAGTGAGTGAGATTTGAAATATTACCCACACACAGCAGGACATCATCTGGGCTGGGAGGATGCAGGATTTTTGGGAACTAGGGGACACATTTGCCCTGCGCGTACACGTGTGTGTGCATCCGGACATTCTTTCGTCGGTCGGTTGTGTTTAAATAAAACCGAAAATAGCTGGAGGATTCACTGGGCTGGGAGAGCTCCTGCGTAGATAGGATCACCAATTGGAATGCTAAGCTGCAGGACAATGAAACGGTAATGCGCTTTACAGTTTTAGGCAGACAATTTATGACTTATTTTGACCACCACTGAACCTCCGTGAGTCTGGCCCGGGGGTTTACTTGTTTTGTGTTTGAAACTGCTCATCCTCTTGCTGAGTGGTGGTCCTCCTGCTAGTTTGATCTTTTGTTCTGATGGTGGTTGAGTGGTTGATAAGTCAATTGGTTGTGGTGTGAGCCATATGTGTGGCTCCGATTCATTCGCAGCAATGATTATGTGAGCATTCAGAAGAGTCCTCTCGTATGTCCAGATGCACTAGAATTAATGTCCTAGTGCTACCAAAACACACCTACTCTCAAACGAGGATAATTTGCATCTCATTAAACGAATCGTCTCTCACGTCCTGAAGTAACTGAATCTTTACCCTTAAACCATGCTCATCTCCATTAGATTGTACACAACTGTCGTCGTCGTCGTCATCAGAAGCAATCTTCCTTCATTCAGACTCGACATATCTCCAACGCAAGCAGTACGGAAAAGTGTCTGTCTCTGAATACGACATGAGTCGAGCATCTTTACACGCCTTTCGCCGGGCGCCACTACGTTCAACACCTTCCTACCACACGGCTCGGCGTTCCGTTTATCCGCTTAGGCCCGATACTGTGTAAGTGCAACATCCGTGGTGCGAAGGCTCTGGACAGTTAAATGTAGAGAAAGCAAGAAGCAAAAAAAACACACAACTCCGGACGATCGCTCCAGACGCAACGTCGACCGGTGGTGACATCTTTCCCCCCAAAAACGACGACGCGCACAACATGACGAAAAACCACCCAATCATCTGTCATAAGAAGATTATTATGATTGTAATTTCCGGCACGTGCTGCCGCCGTTAAGCGTTATGGGCAAGTTGGCGCTCGGTGGCTACGGGCCGAGCGAGAGCGTGCGAGAGCTGCTACTACAGAACGGATGCGGATAAAGAACCATAAATTGCATCTTAAGTAAGTGATGGCTCGAGGGATGTGACTTGTGTCGTCGTAGTTGATGTTGCTACTGCTGCTGCTGCTGCTGCTGCTATTGTGGCACCGGGCGATCTCTGGGAAGGGAACTGTTCGGTGTTGTATTTGCAGAATCAGCATTAGTGCCGGGTTTGGCGCTTCGGGCTGCACTGGTAAGGTGTAGATAAGATGCATCTTAGTCGATGAATTAAGGCTTTGAAAAGTTTGTGTCGATTCATCTCACGCCCTCCTGGGACGTACTAGCTCGTACCGCAGTAGGAAACCCCATCAGATTATCGTTTGTGGTGCTGTGATCGCTAGACGAAATTTACTTAACAATCTAATTTGGTGGAATAGTAGAGCCCAACCAATATCAAAATTTAACAGCAGTAGGATATTAATTTTGATAGATAGCTCTCATAAATCATGCACCAAAAAAACTGACTGCCTCTTTTATCGTGCCTTTCTTAATTTCCTAATGCACCAGGAAATTAATTCTAATGAAGCCACCGAGGGCTTTAACTACAGGGCAAACAAAACGGTTTTTTTTTGTCACTGCGCTGGTGACATTCGTCTGAGGAAGTTGCGCTCTAGTGACAATTGACCCTTTTAGCTGTACTTAATGCCCGGTCAGCAGCTCAGCATGGGTTAAAGAGCTGCTGGTCAAGATGCTGTAGATGGAGAGGACATGCTGCGCTGGGGAACACCCCTCAATCGCGTCTAGATTAATTCGATTGTTTAGTATGCAAGCTGCTTTTCAAGGGGGATCCCATCGATTAATGTTATCACAATGCACGTAATGTTCCCGTGGATGGGCTATTGTGTGGTTTATTGGATCAATTGAGGTCACAACTATCGCTTGGTGTAGAACTTGGCTGGAAGAACAACACAACATAAAAGCACACGATAATTTGTTAAACGAGCTCTTTAAAAAAGCGCGCCTGCAGATATGCAATACCATTAGGTTGATCGCTCAGGAACAATCGGCTTTTAATCGGGTTATAACCGAGGTTATCCTGCCGATCCGAATATTGCCATTGGCAATAGTGTTCCTCAACCAACCAGTACGACCTGGATTCAAATCTCAACTTCAACTGAGTAAAAATTACCAACGATTTTTCTAGGGTCAAACGAGAAGAATATTATGGCTTTCGATTTTGTGCGGAAAAGGCCTCCAAACATCGCGTCTCGTCTCCGCCAAGAGAAGAGATGCATCGGACCTCTCCAATAAAAACCAGAAGATCTCTTCTTGCCACAATGAGATTGACAGTTATTCGTTATTCCCTTCCATCATCATCGTCGTCGTCGGGACCTACTACTGCTACCAGGAGTGATGGGCAAAACCGAAAAGATTAAGCTTACAGGTTTTGTATGCTAATGGATGTTTGACGGGAACCCGATTTACTTTGCCTCCGGGCGGGCGGCAGCGTTCGACTCGTCAGTTCTGGTGCGCGAAACCGTTTGCTGCTTTCGTTGATATGATTTTCCGCAAAAGCCAGAGGTCCTCCAAAGTCCAGTTCCTCCTGCCGGATATCTTGTTCGCTCTTCTTCTGTTTGTACGCAACACAGCATGCCGCCAGCAGCGAAGAAGCACGGAAAATGCTCCCCAAAAGGGCACACAAAGCAAACGTTTAAAGAAACGTGCCCGGGGAAGAGCCAAAACTGGTTGAAAGACCGCCGTCCGCGCGCACGACACCGCTGGGTGGACATAATTTAAATATAATGCTCAGAAAGAAGCCTACTCCTTACAAGCAGCACGTCCAATGGGAAGGCAAACGAGACCGGAGGCTGTGTCAGCTCCAAAAGCAAACAAAACTACCCCAGACGGGGGATGATGAGATGTGTGATGGTGGCGGGATGCTGGCGAAAAATTGATGATGAACCATTGATTGGATTTATGCTTCCGCTTGGAGCTCCAGCATTTTTCATCGCCTTTTGTTTGGCCACAAACAGCGCACCGCGATCGCGACTCACTTTGCATACTGGAAAAGGAAAAGCTGCTTTTGAAGGTGTGTGTGTGTGTGTGTGCTTCTCACAATCACTTGGTGGGAATTGAAAATTCGCACCACTTTCGGTCCAATCGCTCGTCCGTTTCGATTCAGCATCATTTGTGATTGACAGCATGCATGCGCTATGTATACGTGTGTGTTTGTTCACGCTTTTCTTCCACTTGCAGGCGGGAATTTCAAAAGTGGATTTCGTGCCATTTCGATGTCGCTTCACCGTCACATTCAGCCGCGAAAATGGCTCTCCTGCTTCACACACACAAGAGAGAGAAAAAATAGAATAACCGTCAAGTCAATTCAACCATTGCTTCTTCATACCAAACGCTATTGAAGGGTGAATCGGGTTTTGATGTTTGAAATGTGTTGTTTTGATAAGCGATTGTCGATTTCGGATAGCAAAAAGGGAAGCTATTTAGATAACAGAAAATAAACATTTGTTTTTGATAGGTTCCTTTAAGGAACGAGAGACAACTTTACCGAAGTTGAAGTATCGGTAGAGTGAAGGATGGCACTATTTGCAAGATTACCCAGCACATCAAAGCACCAATTCGCTAACTCAATAAGAAAACTGAATTTTGAAAAATAAAACCTCGATCCGATCGGGTTACCCGCTCAAACTCAACCTTTTTCCTGTGGCCACACTTCCATCCAATAGACGGATCCGCAATTTATGCAACTGACCTCGAAGTTTTGATTGATATTCATGAAATTATGCAAACCCAAACAACAACGTCCAACCCGGTCGGGGATACAGTGAGGACACACTTCAGCTCATCCTTCCATCATCAATCAGCAACACCCGGAAGCGTACCGGGCCCCAGAAATCCCTCTAGTGGAAGAGCTCAGCTCACTCAGCTCACTATCAGCTCACGTGACATGCTGCCGGTAGTGATTGGACAGTCGCCGGACGGATGGACGGAGACAAACGATCGTGTGCTCTCAGGATGCACTCTCGTCGCCGGCCATATGTTGATCTTTTCCGTCTTGACGACCCGTCCCAAGGCCCCAAGGGGCAGGGAATTGATGGGGTCTTGCTTTTATCTGCTTCTTGCCATGGCACCAGACCAGGTTCCGGAGGCCTTTTTAATCACTTCGGAAGCCAAGAACTTATGCAAATATGTTTGCATTGTTTTGCTTGGCTTTTGATGGGGATGGAAGGAGAACGAAGGGAGAAAGGGGGAGGACTTGTGTGTGTGTGTACAAGAAGGGCCATACAAAGATGCCTATATTTATGCCTGTTTTGTTTGCTTCACTTCTGTAACGTCCGCAAGGGTGGAGAAAGTCAATCGAAGAATTTTTCATCCTTCGTGACGTGACAGCTTTCTTGGGACGAGTCGCCTGGAAGAGTTGTTTTGTAAACAATGATTTATTTTTTTATTTACACTGCGTTAGAAGTAGTTATCAAGGATGTATAAGAAATCCTCAAAGTTGTGGAAAAAAGAGACTTCAACTTCTTCGATTCTCCAGGTTATAACATTTAAAGCCACAAATCACCACTCATCATCTCACCAATTCCACTAATGTCCACAAATAACAAAAGAAACTATTTTGCTCACCCAAAAATAGCTAACCTCGAAAGATCCTCACCACCTCCAGGTCCTCCTTACTGCCCCCCTTTTCCCGGCCGCTTATGACGCTATCAATTTTTGTTTTTCTCGGTCCAAAAATTCCAGAGATCATCTGTTTGTGCGTGTCGCTTCACAAATCATTACCCTGGTGGAGAGTTTTCGTGGTTCCATCCCGGCCGCCTACCGGGAAAGGGTGCTTCGAAATACATTAAAAATAATTTATTGGCCAGGAAAACCCGCTCGTAACGGGCATCGTTCGTTCCAGCGGTTATCATCACGATCATCATCATCATCGGAAGCCTCAGCGTCAGCATCTCTCTGCCGCTATTTAATGGCTATCAGATTTCCTCTCCGAGGTTTTTTTCTTCATTGCAGCCGGACAAAAGGTGAATCTTGGCTGGGTGGGAGATACATTTCACTTGGCCGGCTGCAGGAAAACAGCTTCATACAGTCGGAAAATCGTTTGACTTTATGGGACTCTTCTCCTCGGCAGTCGGTCACGGCGTGTAGCTTGAGCACTGGGAACCATTTTGATGATTCATTTAACTGAAATTAACTGCAATTATGAAAAATGACAGGCTAGTGTTTGCCTGGAGACGCATTCCTGGTGAAGACAAATAGAATCATTCGTCTGTCGCTAATGGGGCTGACAGTGCGGGGAGACATTTAGGGAAATCTCTCTCTCGTTTACCTCGCCAAACTCAGCTGATTGATGTTTCGTCCAAGGAAACGATAGATTTTTTTGTTGATTACGAACAGTAAAACCTCCCCTTGGTTGAATGAATTCCGAAGGCAAGTCGAGAAGGAGCACACCCTTCAATAAAAATTGCTTCCCACCGTTGGGCGAAAACGTGATGCGATCAAAATTCCTCCCACAGCTAATTCCACCTAAAAACAACATTTTCGACGTACGATTGACGACGGGAGTCTCGTACGGTGCATTCTCGCATCCGATGAAGTGCAATTTTCTCCAATTTTCTCAACTGCGTTTGCCTTCATCCCTCTCCGTCTGTAACTGCCCTACCTGGAGAGCTTACATACGACTGAGCACAATCGAGCGGATCTATTTGTACAGGTTGCATTTTTACCTTTTACTCCAGTGGAGACGGTAGACGAACCCATACTCCTGGCGGATAAGAGTAAAATCTTCCCATTTTCTACTGACAGCAGCAATATGTTAGGAGGTTCGAGTACGATCTATTCCGCTAATGTTGGAACCCATTTTCGTTTTGGGGATGGTTTTTGTAAGACGATATTGCCAATCGGTATGCACTGACTGGCATATTCTGGTGCAGTTCCAGTGCTGAGAGATGATAGGGCATTGGTGGGTGCAAAAAAAAAAGGAAAATAAAATAAATTGTACGCGAATTATTATTCTTGGCCTTAGGGACACCAGCACACGGGAAGCTCTCTGACACTGAGAAAAGAGAATCAAGGAGAATTGGAAAGATGTCGAAATGCTATTAACTGCTCAGCAAGTTTCGGATCTTGTAGACGATTTATTTGCGATAGGGCGATAGTCATCGGAACTATCGTACATGATTGCACTATCAGGGAGTTATTGAGTGATGAAGCTTTTGATAATGGGCTATTTAAAGTTGAAGAAAGCGTCTTCTTTCTTGGGGGGAATATTTTGTTCTATTTGTTGAAGTGAAACGTCAGAAATAAATACTGAAAGCGACGTCAGTTACGGACACGAAGGATCCGGTTTCAAATCCCATAGCAAGAACACAGAAGACTTTTCTACGACAAAAATTGAATGTTAAAGATCTCTAAAATATTAGAACGCGGACCTCCAGAGATAATGGCGACAAAGAAGCAGCAGAAGAAGAAACTCTTTTAAATAGAAAAATAATGTCCGTAATCCTCTAGAGAGATAGTGCGCGCTATTTTGCCTGTTTTCTGCCCTAGTAATCCATGTACATTTTCCGAATTATTTTCCCTGTTTTTCTCGCCTGACTCTCCTTTTTTCATGACTATTGATACTACCACATCCCCTAACCGGATATTTACAAAAGAAAGGAAATACAGACATTTCTCGCCCCTGAACGTCAACCATCAAGGATTAAATGAAAGCGAGCGAGCCGCTCAAAAAAAAAACGCAAACCTTGGCAAGAAGGAAAGCGAAACCCTCACCCGGAAACACTTTATTTGTAGTGTTGGTGTTTTTCGTCCCCTGCGGGACGAGCGAACTTTCTCTCCCTTAGCGATTCCAAGCAACACCAGCACATCCCTCGAGAGAAGGAAGTGAATCTTATCAAATATTCATGAAGTAATTGTCTGGTTTTATCAGTTATCCTGCCGTGTTGTCGTCTTCAACGCAGGGAAAACGCAAAAAGCAGAGCTTAAGGGAGTACAATATTCGCACAACCGAGAGCCTCTGCTTGGGTCCGGACAGGAACAGCCAGGCAAGCAGACAAGTGGATCATGAAGAAAATCGTGTCACTTCACTATCACACCGGGTTCCGTGTTGTCGGTGACGCATACCGTAATCGCAAGCACTACTAATGCCTCCAAGAAATTCTTTTCTAACTTGTCCTGTTTATCTTTCAGACATGATGGAAGCTGTGCGCGGCGGTGTAAATTGGCTCATAACTATAAGCGTACAAGCTCTATCCGCCACTCGCTGACGGAACGGACCGGAAAAGCCTGCAGTCCGCAAAAGTCAAGCGTGAAACAATCGCCATAAATTACTCGACCGACACCACGTGCTCCAACGCACGCAGTTTGTTAAGCTACGTGAGTTAAACAAACGACCGGAATCGGGATTGAATTCAAAAGCCCTCCCCCGGTACGTATTTATTAAAGTTTATTATCATTTTTGCCCTGCGTCGTATGCGTATGTGTGCGTACAAGTGCATCTGGTGCAGTCAACTTCCGGAAAACGGAACGGTACGCACCTAACAAGGCTTTTCCTATTTTAATGTTCCACTATTTTTGTACTGTATCCCACCGTGTGTGTGTGTGTTGTGTGTGGATCCTTTGCTGGACAGTCAATTTATGTGTTTTAATAAAACTGTATAAAAGAAGGAGGCATTGCGCTAATGTGATCTCCAGCCTGCCTCGGTTGGCGTCCATTTGTCCGGCTGGTGTATTTTGCTTTTGGGAACTCACATTAAACGTGAACTTTAAATTTCATTTGGTCATTAGACGACCGGATAGATCCTTCCCCAAATATTTTTTAATCCATTTTATCCTCCTTTAAAGACAACATTAAAGCGTGTGAGTTCAAAAAACACCCACACACAATTTATCCCATTTTGGCAATTATTGGGTGTGCGATATTGCACCACGTTGGCAACGTGTCAACGATACAGGCAAACAACTTGAAATTAATTGAGTATATATAGCGCTGTGAAAGGTTATCTCCAGGTTGTGCATTCAACAACAACACCCGACAAAAAATCGACTTCCACTAATGACCTCCAATGCGTTCAATATGCTCTCATCTGCAGACAACAAAAAAGCGAACACGAATAAGGTCACAGGCGAAAGTATCAAAAGAAGGGATTTTCACGGATACTCACCGGTGAGCTTTGTCCTATCACCAACATGCAGCAGCAGCAATAAGAGAAGTTTTTAATAACGTGTGTGTGTGTGTGCTTCAACAAAACCCGATAATGAAAGTACGGCAGGACGAGAGTGCTCCAACGTGAAAAAAAAAACCGGAAGTAGCAGCAAAACCACATGTTTGCCGATTTGACTCATTACGTCCCGGCCCAGCCCGCCCTTTCGTTCACAATCGAAAGGGTGGAAAGCTATAAGCGAAAAACCTCACCATAATGGCCGAATCCGGACACGGACGGGCGAATGGTAAAGTTTTTCCTCCCAATTTAATGTATGCCCGGTTGCCATTTTGTCACTGCTGCTCCACTGCTTCGAATTCGATTTCTCCATGGCGTGTGTGTGTGTGTGTGTTTTTTGTGTCATTGCAAAAAGGGAAAATCGATTTCCAACCCTGGTCCACGTTGGTGTGGCGCAGGTTTAATGTATCCAATCATTATCGATGTTATCAATACACTTCTCACCACACCATCATCATCATGGTGGCCGTGGTAGTAGTGTGTCGTCAATGAAGGGAAATTTGTAAACTATCCCGAAAATCGTGCACGATACGCTCGTCTGGAACCATGCTCGAATCCTCAGCCTGTGGTCCAACATGGCCGTGCTCGTATTTTGTAAACATTTGCACCAACCACACGGGGCTGGGAAGCGTAATTTTATTATCCTTATTATTGCATTATTATGCGATCGGTGAAATATTTCCTTGCTCGTGTTTTTCCCTGGCACATCCCCCAAAGTGGTCAGGCTGTGGTACCGTGGTGCTGTGGAGTGGTTTGTGCATCACACCAAATTCGATTACCATGCTGCCGCTACATCAGAGTGTCATCGTTATCGGTGGCGTACTAAAGGTGCAATCAAACACACACATACGGAGCTCAAAGCCTCTGCAAAAGCTGATAAAATTGAGTTGATTTTCATCACCACCGGCGGCAGGTTAAGCTTTGGCGAAAGGTGCGAAAAGAAAACAACATGTCCGCAACCGCAGCTCCTAGTTTGTGTAACGTTTTATCGAGGCCTCAAGCGAACCAAACCACGGCGGAAACGTCTACACCCTTGCATGTTGCGAATTTAGTGTAGCTTGTTTGTGTGTGTTTTTGTGGGCACAGAAAATGTCCACTTGACAGGAGAGTTCTCGCAAAGGATGTGGGACCCATTCCCTCCTCCATATTGGTGGGCGCCATAATTAAATACATGTTGCGATTCGATTTAATTTTGCCACCGCCTTCGCCATAGTCCTGTATCCTTCTGCCAAACTTGCGTACTTCGAATGTCCGGGACCGGAAACAGGATTAACCCTCGTACAAAAGCGTATCATTATGCCGTGTGTCCTGTGTCGGGGTTTTTTGGGAGCCAGGATCTCCCCACAACCACTGCTCCACTTTGAACCGATACTGTTGATGATGATGATGATGGTTATTTTCGGGGACACAGGATCTGTTTCGGATGGGGATTATGGCGCTTCTTTCACCCGGCCCGGCGAAAACTGAAGCCCACTTCTCAGGGGAAACCGATCCCAAATTCGAGCCCGGATCGGAAAAAGGGGCTCCGAAAGTAAAGGGATAGCGCGTTGTACGACGACGACAACCGCACTGCCAGCAACTGGCAATTAATGAATACTACACGCACTTTGCTGAGTGGTTTGTCGGTAAGCGGATCAGTGTGTGTGCGTGCGTTTGTGTGTGTGTGTTTGAAACCAATTTGATATGGGCAATCAGGAAGATAGCATGGGATGGGAGAGCATATGCTTTGGAGTAAGATAAAAGGAATAGGAGCTGGGGACTAAACGAGCAAGACAAACAATACATGAAAATGCTCTGGTAAATATCTGTTTTTTTGGGGGAAAGCATCATGATTCGAATCAAAACAAGTCATGTTTTTATCTTGTTGTGTAGTGTATGACCTTCTTATAATGGTTGGAACAACAGTCCGTATAAACTCTTCTCCACATAACAGCTAGATGACAGCTCAGTGGATGCGTCTCAGACGACCCACGCGGTTGATAGTAGTTCTTAATGCTACTTAGGAAATCAGAGCAATAAGAGTTTAGAATTCTTATTTCTTCCTTTTCAGCAGTACCCTCGTTGGGACTTGGGTTTTTATTCTGCCATTTCTGAGGTCCATAAGTATTTATTTACGCTTAGACCGAGTAGTTAAAAGTCCTTGGTAATAGGAAACGTTCCAGATTAGACTTGATCTGCAACAGGCACTGTATGACAAAGCCAATCCAATCAATCCAAGTGTGAGAGTCACCTTAAAAATGTCAACTTTGGCAAATTCTAAAGCAGAATAATTTAGTAATCCAAATAAATTGGCTACTTGGCTTATGCGTTAGGCTAGCTACGGAATCTCCATTCCACTATTCTCAATTAGGTCGACTTCATTTCATGCTGGCATCACTGTTCCAATTCTGACAAATATTAATACCTTTTAAAGAGATCTTTCTTCACCCGAACTACTACTCCACATTCCGCCTATGTGTTTCCAGCGGAGGAATTTTAGACACATACATCACGGGCAGCTTATTGGGCGTTCCAGTTCTTGTTTTTTTTGTTTACCGAAAACCCCATTCTTCTTCACAACTCCCAAAAGCACACTTGGTGCGATGAAAAGGAAACTCCTGCCATTCCGTTTCGCTGCCCACAATGCACTCCGTTCCTGTGCCAGGCTTTTGGGTGGGGGGGAGCTATCTGCTCTACAAGCATTCCCGGACAAGATCTCCCGCCAAACGATGAGGACGACGACGTGAACGTGACGATGCAAATGAAAAGGACTCTTTAGAATCTACGCGTGTAAGGTGGGTTTTTCCTAGTTCTGGGAAGAGCGTATCCGTGTGGAGGCTTTTATCAAAATTACCCAACATCGCGGCCTCCTCCCTTCGTTATCATCCGTCAGCAAAAAGCTGGTGGCCGTTGCCCATTTGCTGCCACACAAATATATGCATTATGACCCAGAGAAAGCGGGAAGGAGCGTTGCATCGGCTGTTCGGGTTTGCATTAGTGGCACGGTTGTCATTTTAAGGTTCTTCCCGGCTAGCGTAGGAAACGTTCTGGGGCGTGCAAATATTTGCACAAAAATATTAGTTTCAAACCGAAGCCAGTGAGGGCAGATCTGTTTCTGGTTCTGAACGCGCTGGTGGGACACAGTGCACAGAGCAAGAAGGGCAACAGTGGCTGAACTAGTTCTTTGCAACTTGGAGAAACTCGAACAACCGCGGGAGGGGAGTTTGTGTGCAGGTGAGTTCTACAAAAGAACATCCACCCCGTGTATTATTCCACTTTCTTTAACGACGCGAAAAACGGTGGTAGCAAATCGGAACACCAAAGTCGAAGAATCTGTGCAATGCCTCGGGCTGCAGTTATCAGTGCGCGCCCTGTTCGGTTAATGTGGTTTGTTTGGAATGGCGTGAGTAAGTGTGAAGAATGGTGCATGAATTTGCAATGCTTCGCTTAACCAGCGCCATAAATAGACGCTCATTTGTGTGATGCTTCGCGAACGAAAGGACACAAAAATGACTTGGAGCACGAGTGGTGCAACAGCACGCCGTTAAACACAAGACCCATCAGCACATCCTTTTATACGGTGCCAGGGTAGGTTTTGTTTCGCTGGTGCAATGTTAATCATTTAGATTACAGTCAACCAACCTGTGGGCGTGTGAAGTGCTGGGAATACATTTCCTCGGGGAGCGTTAAAGCCACCCACCCGAATGCAAATGCATCCCGCCTGTTTTTTGAGCTCATTTGCCAATGGCCACGTTAATGGGTGTCGCTCATTAACATGGACTTGCATTTAAAAAAGCCACTATCTTCACTTCACTCGACGACATGTGCATGCGTTGAAGAGGAGTTTATTTAAATATCCATCCACTAGCTGAAAGCACAAAGGGGGCACACCGAGGGTACAAAAGCGCCTTTTTTCATTTCTTTACTTCGCCTAAAATATTTCGGGAACACAAAGAGTGCTATTTATCTAGTGCTCAAGCATAGTTTTCTATACTTCCATACTTCTCTCGGAATAAAAAAAAACAGAAGGCGATCCTCCAACAAGGGTTTCGAGCAAATGCGCTCAAGAGTTCCTCTTTTCCCGCCAGAAAAGCCCTTCGGTTTTCGGTCGAAAGTTTGAAGATAAAACTATCCTCTCACACTTGACACCAGCCACTCTTCTGGAGATTGTCTGTTTGCTTGACTGAAGCTGCCGAGAAAAAAAAAGAACCGTTGCTCGTTGCTTCCCGTTGTTGACTGACGTTGACACTTTAACCGCTAGCAAAAGCTTGTGGTGATGCTGACGGTGCTGCTGCTGCTGCTGGGGCTTGTGGACCTAGAGTCTTGCAGCATCTCTTCTCTAGATTCAAATATTCGCCTCACGATGAAGCGATGGTGTTTTACCGGGTTTAAACTACGAAACAACCCTAAAAAAAAGCAGCTAAAACATTGAGTCTAAATTAAACAAGACACAGAAAGCCATCTCCCGAAAACCTGGGGAAGCGATCTAGTTCAAAGCAAAGTGCAAAATAAATGCACCTAGCAGGGTTGGGGGAAACATTTTACTGGGACAAAAACCTAGATTGCCTGGAGTGGACACAGACGACACACACACACACACACATGTGCATTCCGTCACTGCAGAATGTTGGTCAGTAGAGAGAGGCAGGTTCGTTGCAGTTAAAGTGGCCCGGTTCCATTTCGACCAACTCTTGTTGAATAGTACTTTTTGACTTTTAAAAAAGGAAAGGCTTTCTCCTGTGGAAGATACGTTTTTGCTTACTCTTGAATGCTTTACTGCTCTGAAGTTTGATGTCCCTTCTGTTGGTATGAAAGGACGACGGTATGAAAATTTGTGTTTTTTCGACTGTTTGGTGTCTTTTTAATGACATGCATAAGGGGCTGAGAGGTCTGTACGAAATAGAACTTATACGAACGCATTCAGAAAAACCCGATTGAAATTTATTCTCAACTCTCCAGCAGAGATTCGAACCGAGGATCTACGGTGTACAAGTACTATGCTCCACACCGCAACACTATGAACTCACCCAGATTGATATGAGATGAAATCGCGGGTTTAAGCGAACGGTCGAGGCATTTTAATTCCTTTTCAACAGTTTTTCTTTAACTTTAGCTTCCTAAATGCTCTGCATTGTATTTATAAACTTGTTCTGGCCATTTTTAATTCCATGTATTGAACGAATCCATCCATCACGCTTGTGCTAGTGTTTTTATCGCTAGCTAAACCTTATCAAAGCTTCAACCGATCCGTACCATGCATCCGACAGAAAGAAATGTCTACCCCCGGTGGCGATGCATTATTTGCTACCGTAAACGCGCCGGATAGTCCCACGCGTGTGCAACGGTGCATTTAACTTATTAGCTTTATTAAACCACTTCAACTTTGTCGGGCCATAGACGGGCCACCGCACCGTTGCACAATAAATGCCTAGAGCAATAAATGGAAATGCTTTGCTAATTGATCGATCATTCGCAATATATCAAATCATTGCCAATTCTGCTTCCGTTCGGTCTTTTATAGGCCCCTCGAGGAAGACTACCCTGGACCGTGTGTATGTGTGAGCCTTTTCGCCTGCTGGAGCTATTCCCGGTTGGGGGATACAAAATGGCACGAGACGGCCGGATTTGTGCATAACAAAATACCCTAGCCTGTTGTGGTGCAGTCTGATTTTTTGCTTTCGTTGTTGCTCCTCCAGATCTCTGCTGCAACGAAGCCTGCCCTAATATGGCCGAGCCAGCAATGGTGCGTTACCAGTGACGATTGTGTCACACTGTATTACGGACGCTTGCTGCTATCCCCCATCAACGTGAACGGAGAACAAATGTCGTTTTTCCGGCGTCGTCGCTAGTAGTCGCTCCCGCTGCCTACGGAATCGGTTTCACTTTTTCACTTTCGCACTGCTGAAGCTGTGGAAGTCAAACCGGCCAGCGCAATGGAAACGCGCCGCACTGCAGGCGACGATTTACGCATCAAAGCAAGCAGTTGATGCGGGACGAATGCAAATATGCGAGCGAGCCTGGTGCTAAAAGTTAGAACGGGGATTCAACAGTTCAATACACGGCGACACACGGTCGTATTTCTTGTGTGCGTGCGTGTGAGTCGTTGATCGACATTGGCAAACCCAACGATTTAGCCTAGCGTTTTTGCTAGGCGGATGGGAATCAAAGCCAGACAAAGCGCACCTCACACCGGGATAGCCCCATCCATCCAGCAGGAATGCGCAAAACGAATCGAAACGGTTCTGTTCATTAATACCAATTAAATTATAGTTTTCCGAGATCGATATCGACCACCGGGGGAAATCCCGGCAAAAACCTTCCCAAGCTTCCGAGTGGGTGTGTGTGTTCTACACGCCGGTGGAGGATTTAAGGCCCAGCTTGCTTGCTACCATAATTTCTGTCCCTCGGCTTCCATTATTGTGGTGGTATTGATCGAACAACTGAACCGTTTAGTGGCGATTAGGCGTACTGCGGCCAGGATTCGCTATCGTTGCAACGGGAAAATCCTTCAGTTTCCGATGGTTTTTGACTACACTTTTTCAAATAAATTAAACTGTTTAGCTTACCTATCAAATAGTTGTTTCTAGTTCCCTTCGTCATTAAGTACTGATGATACGCCGAACCCACCTAACGAATCCACCCTGTGGAAGAAGAACTAGTCATAACCGGCACTTGCTGTTTTGCTCTGCCTTTGGGACCCCACTCAGCGGAAGCCAGTAATGGAGCAAAACGAAAACACCAGCAAAACAACCGCTTACCATTGCGTAAATGGTGTCCTCCCATCCTCCCAGGTGATCATGGGAATTATGTTAAAAACCTCCGCACTGGTCTCGTCTGAAGCGTAAAAGGTGGGAAAATTTATTCTAAACAAAGTTCATAAATAAATAATTAAATACACCGAGCAAGCAGCAGCAGCGGCACCACCACCAGCATCATCGTCGTATGCGTTCGATCTCAGTTTCTGCTAACTGTTTTTCCCTTGTTTCTTGCTTTTGCGACCCACCTTAACCTGTAAAAACGTGGTAGAGAAATGTTATTGCATACTTTCAGGCGGGTGGACTGGTGGCACGTTTTAATGGGGCAAAGTTTTTCGTCTGTGAGCAACACTATTAGAGAGACAGGTGTTAGAGGGAGGAGTGAGGGAAGGTGTATTCCGACCCCCTCCCCCTCCCCTGCCCCTACTTCCTCTTCCAGGTAAACGAGCACAACATGCTGTTTTTCGGGGTGTAAGGCCCGTAAAAAGAGTTGATTTAATTCACCAACTTGGCGCAATTACCTCTTCTTTTCCACTTTTGGTGATGGTATCGGAGCGTAATCTATGCGATCAACTCGCTATCATGCACTGAGGGTGAACCTCAGGGGATGGTGTATCTTTTTTGGGGATGGTGAGAAGATTCAACTATTAGACAGGGTTTGCAAGGGGGGGGGGGGCTAATTTGATTAATTTTTGGTATTATACCAACCTTCATTATGTCATTTTGAGATTCCGGATGCCAAATTACAGATTTACGATGGCAATGCGAAATTTAGTGAAAACATTCAGGCGCACAAACGATGACTGATTGGCTGTGGCAAACCCTGTAAAGTAAATGGGGAGGCAAACGGTTGTGAATATTGCTGTGCGTTAAAGGGCCAAGCTCTCAAACAATGACATCTATCGCGAAGCCAGTCGATAAAAATAAACCACTGGTTTGGTTATATCGACCAATAAATTTATCTACTCGAATTGGCATCGCGAACGCCTACCGCTCACGAGTCGATAAAAAGATAACGATCGATATAAATACTGTTCGAGTAGTTACGCTATCTGTCAAATTGGCTGTAAAATCTCTGGTTTGTTTACAAATAGCAACACAAGATTGTTATTGCTAGTGGGAAAAGTTTGGTTAAAAATGTTTAATGCATTATTTTTAACGGATGATGGTGATGATGATCATACAAATCTTGCAGCATAACGAAGGCATTTGTAACCAGGCATTTTGAATTACCTGATAAAACGTAAGGGAAAACATGTGTGGTGGAAGTGACCATCGATTGCATTGATACGTGGAAGGATGCTAGGAGGTGTACACCCTGAAGACGAGCAGTGGTTTACAGTATGGCTAGTCAGGTGGTTACTGGCTCTAGTTCCCGGAGAAGCGCACACTGAACTTTGATGAAGAGCCTTCCGAAGGGTGTCGCAGAGCGCGTGTCGTATGTCGGGTGCGCGCGTGGCCCGGTATTAGGAGATTGAGTGTTCCGTTGATCATTACGTTACTGGGAGTTTGCCAGCAACTTAAATTATGCGTGTTGTGTACTAATCCTTGTTACATGAACAGCCGTTGCCTATTTTTATAAGTGTTCATGATTTTAAGTTTTTCAATATTATTACATTACATGTTGATTGTTTAGATTTATTCAAAATTCGAAATTCATTGAAATTAACGGCAAAATCATGATAAATATAAATTTTTTACGACCTAATAAAATCGTTAAATTTACTAGTAAAATTTTGACATAGCACATAAATAGTACAATTTTTTTCCTAAATCCAACGTAAGCTCTCAAATCCGACTCCGTACCGTTTATCAACTGGTTCGTGGCAGTAGATAAATATATCGATCGGTAGTGCCAAACTGTGTCGTTCGCGATGCAAATTAACGACTTTTTTAACCACTGCTCGACTTTTTCCTCACGATTTGTATGACGCGCATGACAGTTGTTACCATCGTTTTACGGGTTGACAAATTTGTTGCGTTGCGATACCATTCCGCCATGATAGTCGTTATATCGATCGATATATTTATCGACTGATGGTTAATTTGGTTGGCGATAGGTGTCAATGAACGGGAGATCCAATTTCCCCCAATACGGGTGTGTAAATATTTTGAAACGGTAAATAAATCTTGTCCCCGTTCGCCCTGTTTCTTCCCACCTTGCCTACGATTTTTTTAAATCTACGTCAAACATCACAATGCAAGAGCGTGCATATTCTTCCATTTGCTTGCAAGTGTGCAATGCTTGCGTGTAATGCAAAAACCTCAACCCAAACTGAGACTGTGCTGCTCGAGCACGTACGCCTATGGATCACATGGATTAATTACTACGCTTTTTTAGCCGGGAGACTGTGCGTGTGTGTGTGTGTCTTTAAACACATCGGAGCATATTTTATGTGTGATGGCAGCACCAACGACATATTTATACGGCTGGTTTCCGTTGAATAATGAACACTGGCTCGGGAGGGCTCGATTTTTCACCACTGCAGAATCTCTTTCATTTTGGCTAACAGCAAACACATTTTTGTTTTTGCTATTAAGTGGGACAAATAATGTATTGTTTTTTTTTTGCCTCCTACAGTTATTATTCTAGACGTTGGATTCATTTGTCCTAATGAGCTCTTATTATATGCTTTTTTTGTTACTTTTTCCCCCAGATGCGTTTGACATGTGTATTAATTTGTGAAAAGTACGTTTTCTACGAGGTCCTCTTTGTTTGTTTTATTTTTCGTGTTTGATGTATGCAGTTCAATACACGCATCCAGGCCTAGTAGTAAGTAGTGGTAAATAGTTTTGAACAAAGACATGCTACCCTTGGGCATGATTGTACGCTTCCCTGTAGCTAATTGGCACTCGTTTTCAACATTCCCTTTTTTTTAGTGGATCATCTGCACCGATGTAACCGCCATCGCACTACTGGACTCCCTTGTCAGGATAAAGCATAACCCGCAGACACATCCGACGTGGCTTCTGCTTTTGTTGCACGTTGTTTTGTTCCTTGAAAAATGCCTGATGAGGAGCGAAAAACTCCCCCCCGTCTCGTGAAGTGGTTTGTCAGCAGTCGCCCGAACATCAAACGAATTTTGAGCGACGTGCTTACCCGTTACGGCACACAGTGGCACGGCGGCCCCTTGGAACAATATGCAATTTTCAATCTACTCCGTCGAAAGCGCTCTCCCGAGAGCGTCCAGGATGTCAACGACGTAAACAAAAATTATGCACAAATCCTGCGTTTATGAGCGCTTGCTGCTCCGTGCCTGAGATGCACCACTAACCTTCGGTGTCGTTGTTTTTGGGAAGCCAACAGCCAAACAAGATTTTCGCAACCACCATTCGCGCGCGAACGGCGGATCATCGTCACGTTTTTCCACCCGCGTCAGCACGAGCCACCCGCCGACAGAGGGACCAAATTTTTGAACGCAAAAGTGCAAGCATCATCAAGAGTATGCTTCCGGGTGCCTGTGGTGGTGCAACATCAGCGAGGCACACTTCCGACGGATTATTGGGTTTCGAGGATTTGGGGCGAGAAATGGGTGTATGTGTTGCTCGAGCAAGTAATGACAGCCGACCTTGCCTGTCGTCGTTTATGACACGCGACACACAGTGATGGAGGGAAATTAAATTGCGCTAATAACCGGAACATCGGAAAATGCGCTGATGATGATGCATCCATTGACGCTTCCGAGAAAACTCCTCAATCGGAGAGGAAAGATCTGCCGCAGAGTAGTGCGCATCATACCGATCCCCGTTCCTGCTAACCACTAACTGCAGAAAAGGTAATGAATCCAGGAAGTTTCTCGTGCTGTCTCTCGGATCATTTTTTCTAATCCATTTAGTGTGCTTCTTTTTCGCACCTCTCACGACAGCCATCCGCCATCATGATACAATAATTGTCACTGGCATCGTCTAACACCCGCCCGATGATGACGCCTATGCTGTGTGGGTGCGTATAATTATCGTTATCATCGTCTATTCATCTCCCCTTTTATGGCAGCCAAGGAGGAATCCCTTCGACAGGGGGGGAGGGGGGGGCGCAATATTCATAATCATCACGTCATTGAACTTCAAACTCATCGCTTCTTGTCTGTCTCGTGGTGGTCTTCGCCGGGATGCTGGAATGCTTTTAATTTCAATTTAAAATGTTGCTCAACCCCACTCCGTTGGAATTGGAAGAGGATGAGATGAGGGCATCTAATATGAATTTTGCCATTTTCTGATTGGCGAGCGAGCGCTTGTTGTGCGATGCTAATTGATCATTCATCAAATGCAACCAACCACCAACCCAGTGTGCAGTGATTTTCCATCCATTCGTCGCGTAACCGTTTGCTTTGGCGGGAAAACATCAGTGGATGAAGTGGAAACTCAGATAGAGGAAAACAGGATTGCAAAACTAATTTATAGCTATTTCATATCCATCTCTGGTTGAAATCAATTTCATTTAATTTTCCTGGTGTGATTTTTTTAGATTCGTTTCAAGGGCGTAAATGTATTTACTTGCTTCAATTTCATTTCTCAATGAAAAACAATTCAAAATATGAATGAATTTATTCTATTTCTTTGTTTTTCGCTCCTTTCCTCTCTCTCCCTCTCTATCATCATCATCAATTAATTTAAATCATTAAAAGTTAAACTTCCAGCTCGTGCTGTCAGTTGTGCCTAGTTGTTTATGCTGTCAGTTTTAAGGGTGTATTCTACAGCAGACCGATAAAGACGGACGGCCGGAGAACGTTTTTGCTCACAAAAAAATATTTTAATTATTTATTTTTTTAATCGAACATGCCAGGGATAATGCAAAATAACAGGAAAAAATGCCTTGTAGTATTTTGTGAATTTATTATCGCTAGCACATGCGGTGTTGGCAATACGGCGTCAAGCCGTCATATTTAATTTTTCGAGGCTGTACCTGGTTCTAAAACGAAGGGACTTGTATCACATCCCGTTAAATGTCCTGCTCAAGATAAACAGGTCCTTTAAGTCCTCTATTTCCTTAGGCCCTTTAAGACGTGGTACGGCACAACACCTCCTAGATTTGTTGTCTATGACTAAATTAGTTGAATATTTACCTATTATTTCGTCCCATTATCTGCCAACAGGCAGGACACCTAACAGTTCGGACAACTGACAGCTACCTTGTGGCCTTATTATACCATAGGCTTACCAACTGTAAAGAAGAAACAGACCAAAATGTACGTTGCTGTACAAAATCCTTAGACGAAGCTGTCCAGTTCCGTTCAAGCAGCTAACGGCTGAAGAAACTCTCAAGTACACTTAGCGATGTTTCATAGAATTTGTTGAGAAGAGCTTATTGCAAGAGTTTATTCTAACAATACTGTAGCCAAGACGGAAAATAAGTTAATGTCAAGGTTTTTACAAAATTTAAAAATATTAGTACCATTTGTAATTCAACTATTTATTTAGATGTCGTGAAGTTAATAAGAAAACAATTGTGGACCTTACTCTCATTCCCATTTTTGGACACTTTAATCCTTTAATCATCTCCGATGTTCTACTTTTATTCTATCATATCAATCTTTCATTTCATTGCCCATTACCAGAAAACTTTGCTTTATTATAAACTGCACGTGCGACGCACACATTTTTTTGCTCACAAAACACAACCGTAAATCCAAACATTTCCTACTTGAACGATGTTCACCCGGCACGATGCTTCATTTAGTTGAGCTCCACGACCAACTGCTGTCAGGGAATTTCCCGATGGCTGCACCACTGCTTACCACCGGCGTTGGCCAAGTACAACATTATTTCGTGCCGAATGCCAACACCGTTCAGCACCGGAAACTACACACGGGAAACTAACGAACCGTGCGAACACATCACGGTCACAATCAGTGGCACCTGCTGTAACATTGCACTGCAAGCGACGAGACAACACTTCTCCGGCACGCAACCACAACGACCGCACCACATTTCCCCATGACGATGATCGTGCGCCATCATCATCATCACCGAGGCGTCCGGGAATGTGGAGAAAGGTATGACCAACCTTTCGACACAGGAGCATATCGATGTCAGGTTCAGGTTTGGGTTTGCGTTCAGGAAAAAGCAATTTTCCATCCTTCCTGATTCGACCCGATCCCGTCCCGTGGTCCGACGCCTTCGTCCTTCCACGAAATGAGCTCATTTTCAGTACAACTAACCAGCTCATCAGCCTGCTGCGTGATGATGTTCTCGTCTGCTTCCCTGCTGCCCGGCATCCGAATCAACCGGAAGCAACTGACTGACTGGGTGGGAAATAAAAGTGGAAATTTTCTCGCAAATCAATGTGGCACCGCCTTTGGGCAGCGTTCCTTTTACTTCGAAATCATTTCCACGCTTCAACGCGCGCGGCCGAGAGATGTCAAATGTTTTCACAACACTTCTTTCTTCACACAGTAGCAGTGCAAACAGCAATTCCGCAAATATCTGTCGTGTCGAGGGTGAAGTAATGAAATGCCCCAGTGAGAAAGCAAGTAACAGCGGCACCAAGTGTGTTGTTGTTTTGCGGGCGAAGTACTATAAAAAAGTGTCTTATCGAACGCTGGTCTGCAATAAACGAAGTAAAGTAACGAGCTGGGAAGAGAGAGAGAGAGCGGGAGTGTTCAAGAGTGTGTCACTCGTCCAAATCAAGGATTCTTTCTGTGGTTTGCTTGTGTGGTACTGGAACGCTCGAACGCTATTGTCAGTTCCGCTTCACACTGTGAGCAATTTAAACCCCCGAGGCGTCCAATATCTTCCAGCACCAGTACCGCTTCGGGTGGAGCGTTTCTAATCGACGGGTATATCCTTGTAATCGAAGATCATTAGTTTAGTGGCGTGGAAACGCGACCATTCGACAGTGGGTCCGGGATGCTCGGAGTATAATTGGAGCAAGGACCTAAATGTGTCGCCACACATAAGCACTGCACGCGTACGGCTCATCGCGTTGCAGACGGGAGTTTTTCACCGGTTCAATTACACCACATCAACGGTCGTTTCCTAGTCGTTCGACCCTGTCGGGGAAAATAAATCGAGTTTCCCACTCTTTTCTTTCGATGAAGTAATGTCACCATCGACGACTACTATTTCGGGGGATAGTGATTCATAGTGATAAACTGTGTGATTTTTTTCCATTATTTTTTTAGGTATAAGAACGCTTCGAACGGAACTGACTGCATAAACTTGACGGATAGATGGCGCTGTCATCGGCTATTAGTGTAAATAGTTCACCAAGTTCAATCTAAATGTGAGTAAGCCTTTAAAAGCTTCGTTTTTCAAAGAAAGAATCTCTTGAAAGTAATTATGATGAACCTTCAATTTTGTAATAACACTTTTCCATGTAATATATGTCTCACAATCACATCTATTATCACCGGATTATCAGCTCATAATTTAAGATCCTTCTGCAAAGCTCCCTCCTACTGACCGTGACAGATGGCAGCATTAGACAGTCCATTCAACGGCGGCCATAAACAGAGCACCGACCAAAAGAATGCCTACCATTATCTACTCACCACTTCATTTGAACATTTCATTTTCCCGAGCTCACACAGAAAAGGCGTGGATGCTCAATTCCCTCGTTGCAATTTCCAATCGTTTATCGATCGCCAAATCGGGTACCGTCCAAGGCCAAAGTTGTGCTAGGACGGATCTCGAGTAAAAACAACAGGAGAAATCCATATCTAATCAACAACCTGCTATTGTGTCCCTGTACGATTTTCCCTCAATGTCACGAAATGTCGGAGGGTGAGATAAGTCCAGCAAAAGACACACCAACCACGCTACAAATCGTGCACAACCCTTAGTGTCCTGGCGCTGTGACGTAAGGATAATTTATTGAACCAATCGAATTAAAACCCAACTCACCGGGCCCTCGGTCATGCATCGGTAGGGTGGTTCGTCGCGTACGCAAGCAACCCAATCAAACCACGTTGCCCTCTTCTGTCGCCCTGATGTAAGCTGACTACACTCACGGGGGAAGGTCCTCCGGTTCGGATCTCTTTTTGATAAAGCTATCAAAATCAGAACTGACCCTCCCTTGTTTGTTCAACGTTCTACCGCGCACAGTACCATCTAAAATCAGGCGTTGCCCAAAAAATGGTTCCCAAAATATACGAAACGTCAGACTTCAGGTGGCCTTTCAACACCCGATGCCGATAATAATAATAGTATCAACCCCGCTGGACTACGAACGGACCACCACACGGACAAGGGGACGGACACTTCATTTCGGTCCAATTACTTTTACCTTTCTCGGGGCGCGGACGACCTCGGGGGATGAATTTAGCCCGCAGGATTGAATGCCCGCAGGAGACCATCCAGCTCACGCACACGAAACGTACGGCGAACGCGCGCGCCGAAAGCTGTTCAAGCGAATCCTCCCTTTTTGGCACTCCAAAATGTGTCCCCTCGGACTGTCGCTGTAGTCCGCTCCGTTGCGGTAGCGGAGCGAGCAAAAGGATATATTTATCCTCGGCCGTATGTCGCACCAAAGAAATGATGTTTATTTGGGTCCACTTCAGGCCACTACTGCTCCAGTTGCACCGCATGTCCTTGTTTGGATTACGGTCACCGGCAGCGTCCGATGACCGGATAAGCATGGTGGGGTTATAATGTCATCCTGCTATCTCTTTCTTACCTCCGCAGTTGCAGTTGCTTCAAATCGGAAAAACATCCTGCCTGCGTGCTGGACTAGGGCAACTTTGGTCGCTCATTAGAACCCGACAACGAACGTCTTTCCCGGACTTCCGGGTCTGGTGGCTGGGGTTTGCTGGGCATGACACATTTTCATTCCTAGACCATTTGGCCGCATGCTATCTTTGCTGATTCATTATAGCTATTTGTCTAGCATTTATTTTTGGAGTGTCTTCAATATTGCTGCTCGGTGCTCGGCCTCGAACGGAATGAATAAATGGAGAAGCAATTCCGGATTTAGTGGATAACCCACAGTCACCGAAGGAATGAATGCAGATCACACACATAGAGAGAAGCAGTCGTTATGCTAGTGTGTGTGTATATGTTTAATTTATCGTAGATGCACACCATTTCACCCCGCTCCCAAGGAAAGATGCTATCACCCGTCAGAAAACGACTGCAAACGACGCATCCTTGGGCAAGCGTTAGGGTGGCAATTCTGTTACGGCTCGACTACCATTTCCCTCGGACAACGCTAGCACCGTTTATCTCCGTGTGACAACGCACTATTATTAGTAGTGTTAATGACTCCTGAAATTTGCTTCCGAACGGGCGGGCGAGCGAACGAGCGTTACGAAACGAAACGGTGTCTTGCATGGTGAGAATGCGTTTAGCTGATGTGTGGAGGATTGCATACCTTCCGGCGATTACGCCGAAGATGAGCGCCCGAGCGTGTTTTGCACTAACGCAAATGGAGATTTCGACCGTGATAAAGGGCCGAGTTATGAATGCATTAGTTTTATTGCATTCGCCATTTTGTTATGCATACAACCAATAGCTAGGAAATGTATGTAATCTTTCACATTACGAATGATTCATCGTTTTGCTAAATAAATAACACTTTCTCAGGTGGTCTTGTCAGGACCGATCAAACCTTTCTGGGTGGAAAACACGAACGGATGGGCTCTAAAAATGAGTTTGAAATTCCAAACACATTAATCATCAGCACAGTAAATGAAGCGAATCAGTTTTCGCGCCATCGCACCCTCGGTTTTCCGCGCGACGAGCGAACGACGACAACCGACGTGTGGTTGTTATGTGCTTTTTCAATCAATGGCAATGATGATTTACGACACGAGGAAAATCATCACCGTGCACATTAAGCTTGTGGCGTGTGGTCTGGTTGTCTGTGAAAGGGAACAACAATGTCCGCCGGCAGTGCCAGCGGTGCTATCTTTACTGTTGCTCATGCAGACCCTCATGCTGCATTACTGACACTGATTATCATCAAAAGTGCATCGAGTGCATGTGAGAGGAAGGTTTCGAATAAATTTGTCATTTTTCCGCAGTTTTTTTGCTTTTTTTGTTAGTCGTTTCTCCCAGGAGAGAAGCTGCACTTATCCGCGCATCTTTACTGCGAAATCTGACCACAAACGAGAGTGCATCAATCCTGCTGCAACCGTTGGGCGATAAGAGGACAATGGCACGTGGAGGACTCCCTATGCAAGGCTATCAGTCATCCAGTTTTCCGTGAGTAAAAACGCCACGGCTGGAAAATGGGAAAAATCTGTTCACTGTCAGTCAGCTCGGGGAGAGAGAACGAGCGTGAGGGCCCGGTCGTTCATTATGCAAACCAGTGGTAGACGGGTATCGTTAATTTGATGTTGATTTATGATTCGATGCAAGTGCGGACGGGGCGACGACCACGAGACGACCTCTGGTGAGAAACTTTGCTGCCGTTGCTCCTTGCCGGGGGAACCCTGCCCCAAAAGAGGGATTTCAATAAAAGGATTTATGATATTCATTTTGCTTCCGGCGAAAAACGAAAAAAAAGTCATTATCTACGCTGCCCAGGTCGCAATCGTAATGGGCATCGCGAAAAGAAACCTTGCTTCATCTGGGTTCGTGCTGTGTGAGCGCCAAAGACGCCACCCGAGGTGGTGAATAAAGACAAACAGTACCGACAACCTAGCATTTAGCGGACGTAGTTTTAATTTCTGTACGTCCACCCGGACATCCCAGGGTCTGCGATTGTGTCCCATTGTATATGCTACAAAAGATTAAGCATAATTTGGTGCTGCTTTTGCCAGAGCAGCAGCAGATTGCTTTTGGCTGGTTCTGAAAAACAGATTCGAGGGCGAGGATCCTTCTTTCTACGGACAAGGTTCATCGTCTTCATCAGCGAAATAGACAGAGAAGGGCGAGTTCGTTGCCAAAAGGTCTCGCATTAAGAGATGTACTTTTTAATTCCGGCTTTCTACTTTTCACTCTCATCCTCACAGAAACACCTCGTTTAAATATTATTCCGAGGGCATTTAACTTCCGTCTGGAAGGGACAGGTTAGGGTTTCGCATTCACACTGGAAAAGAAATAGACACAGGAAGGAAAAAAACAGCATCCCGAAAGCATGAAATTTGAATAAAAATGGGAACTCTTTTCTACAACTTATGAATATGCCATCATCACCACCTTCAAACTATCGAGCACAACTTCGGGGGAAATATGCTGCCCCGAACAGGTTGCAGAAATACAGGGGTTTACATGGTTAAAACAACCGATCTATATGCAGAATAGTTTACAACTTGTAGCTTAAATCGCACCATTCCAGAGATATCCTGTCCACATGAAGAAAACAACTTTCCTCAAGCAGGACAAGAGGAAGTCCTAGAGATCAGTGACGGATCAAGGATTTTGGCGGAAATGTGGCCTCCTGCCGAGCGGAATGGCAGTTGAGGCCTATCTAATTGTGACTTGCAGCACGTAACGAGGCTTCGCTAACCTAGCGACCGCTCCTTCCACTCCAAGGTTGTTCCACCACTGCTGGAAAATATCGACTCGATAGAAAGATCTTCACGAGGAATTGCCTTTTGATTCTAAAAAGAGTTAGAAGCTAAACTGAACTGAACTTCTGAGACATTACCATGTTCTTAATGCTGTTTGTCAAAGATCCCATCCCGAATATTCTTCGGAAGCTACCAGGTTGTTGTTTTTATAGATATATCTCCCATCGACCCAATCCTCCAGAATCTACTCGACAAATCCCCCACTAACCTCCGAAAGATCTAGATCACAGCTTAGCATCGCATACGACGATCGATATTACGAGCAGACATCGATGAACTAGACAGCTAGTTCATCGATGTCTTACTTTAACAACAAATGTCTAACTAAAGAGTAAACTATTGCTCGATTTTCGACCTGGTAAACCCTGTAAACCGCTCGTTTACTATTTTTCCTTCCACGATTGCGTACCGTATGTGCACCCTACCAAATGGATAACACCACACATTGCATGATGGCCGGCCGACCAGGAAATGCAAGATTGTTCGTTAGGAGCCTTCCATTTTTTGTTGTTGTTGGCAAGCCACACCATCACTAGGTTCGACTCCGGTCCACTCCCTGTGGAATTCGACTTCGATTGTGGAAAATGCTGGTGCCTCTCTGTTGTGTGTGTGTATGATTGCAAAAAAAACGCCGGGAATGCATTACTCGCGAGGGAATGCTTTCCCCTTGCCGGGGTTTCCCTTTTTCGCCCCTCAACTTGATCAATTTTCCACCAGCAGTTTTCATCCGTATTCATCCGTAATTTGCAGAGTCTTAAATAATGTGCTTCTCGTATGGTATGAAAGGCCAGTAAAGGGAAGGTTTTGCATATGATCCTTGTGAAGTGAGGGAGCTGATTCGTGGTTTGTGATGCTCTAATATTGAATGCATAGTCGGTAAAGAATTGAAGTTCCTTACAAAATTATTCTTAAACGGTGCCTTGATGATAAGCCTCGGAATCGACAAAAGCAGTATTTTTGGAATTGAATATCCTGTGGAATCCTTGGGAATCCTTATCATACTGACCTCTTTAGATTACGTTTGTCCAGATGGTAGTATCATTCAATGCAATCATGCTTAATAGACGAAAGGAGTCAGCTCTTACCCTTACCATACCTTGAATTCCGTTGTTCCTCGGCATTATTCGTTCCAAATTGAGACGTCACAAAACGGCTCCGAAAACGGGTTGTGTACCTCAGTAGCTTCCGTACGTAATATCTACCCGGCCCAACTCCATGTCCAAGTCGTCGTCGGCAGCATGGTCGTCTGCTCGTTACAGGAAAAACATATGAATTTTCATAATGTCGGGAATGTGTGTTTGCTCTGGTGCTCCGTGGCCGTGGAGAATTTTGCTGAGGTAAGGCGCAACACACCCCACCAGCGCATAACGTATGATTGAACACGCACATTTGTTGTCCGCACGGCGCACACTGATGCCTCGTCCTGTCTACAGGTTTGTTCTATCCCTCATTCACCTACCAGGAACGAAGGACGACAACAACAGGCACAAAAAAACACACACACAACGACCATACCCGACCTCGATGCCCGGATGCCTTAACGAGGAAATGAAACCCTGAACGTGACTCTATTCGAATGTCGGGGCTTTTTTTCCTGTGGCGGCTCGGTACACTCAGCAGCACGGATACACGGCCAGCAATGTCCTTCCCAATCCCAGGCTCGCACACCACCAGGGAAATATATAAATAATATTACGCTTTTCCACACGACGCCACTTCTGGCGAAAAACGTTCTGTCAACATTTTAATTCAATTTTTCCACCAAACGCCACACCTCACACCCGGAAGCTGCTGCTGCTGCACCTAGTGTTACGATTGCGAAGGAATTTTTCGGCGGTTAAAGCGGTGCTTTCAAATCGTTTTAAATCTTTCACGAGGATCCGGGGTTTTGCTTTGCGGTCCTCTAGTTTGTGGATTACTGGTGTACGATTAAGAAGAACTACCCCGAGTCTCGCCCCAGCCTCGGGACTCGAAATTTTGCTGCTCGAAACTGCTGAAGGAAATTGCTTTTTAATGGTGCCGAATCAAATTATGTGATGCCGGAGGGGAAAGGGGGCTGAGGCGCTGGCTGGTTGATCGACAGCAGTGGAGTGTATGTCAAGCAAGTCAAGCATCCTGCGCCCAGTTGTGATTGTTGACTGGACTGGACTCTTCCGGCGCTACAAATAGAACGTGTGAGAAGCGGTGAAATCGAATTTAAGAATAAAAATTCGTCTGTGGCAAAATCAATTTAGCGCTACACAAACACAGCAGCAGCAGCAGCAGCAGCCAGGTTGCCGTGGTGAGTGTTTGTACGGGTTTCCCCTGATGTTGGTAACCCAGCGTGCTTAACTCAACTTGTCACAGTTCATTTGAAACGTTCGTAAGCAGCACCGCCAACTAACGGAAAAGGGTGATAATGATTGGAAATCGTTATTTGAGCTGAGTGCGACAGTTAACACGGCCGGTAGAGTTGTGTACGCCTCATTAGCAGTATGCTAGACGATACGCAAGATTAAGTATGTCTTGCGTAGTGAACGTTTCCGAGACGAGAACGGCCATTAATGTGAACAAAAGAAGAGCAAAAATATCAAACTTTCTCTCCTGAAAATACTCTTTACTGTAAAACCTTCAGCTAAATATTGTAAAAATGTATAGAAAGTGTAGAAAACTCATCTTTACTTTCTTTCGACCTATTTATAACAGCAATAATGAACTAGAAATTCAAAAGTCCACCCGTTCGAAGATAACATTCATTCATTCATTTTCATTCAAGTTCGAAAAATTTGAAATGCGCCTACAAGTATGCAACCCGCACCACACACTAAATGTTCACTCGTGGAAATTGCAGCTGACTTTATCAGTTTCTTTTGAAAATTAGCTTTTATCATTCTACAAAACCATTAAGCAGAAAGTAGTACCCAATTCTTCAACTGTTGATAACATCCGACAATTTGCTCGCTTATCAGCCACCACAAACGTACCAGACTGCATATAAATGGCGCTCATCGCAGTGCAATGTAATCAAACGTTACCCCACTCTAGCTCGATTTGCCTCCTTTTTCCCTCAACTATTTCCTCCCCATTTCGTTCGGGATCGATTCCAATTAAGACATCCAACCAACAGCAGGCAATGTGGCCAACACTTTAATGGCCTTAAACATCCCACGGGAGTGTTGCCGAAACGCGATAAAATATGACCAAACGCCGCACTTGCAATGTTCCGTCAGCAGTACAATTTCATCTTTCCCTATCAAAAAGCGCAACTTAAGGTATGATGGAGATGTCGCTGGTGTGTTGGCTTTATCTTGGGATTAGTTGGAGTTTTTTTTTCTTGCCATTTTTAATGCGTGAAAAACTTCCCCCTGCCCTTTTGTTAAGGCGGTGCTGATCTGAAATCGAAACATTTTCCCTCTTTTGGTCGAAGACTTTGAAGCAGGTCGTAACAGTTGGTAGAGTCGTAAAAAAATCCAGGCGTCTATCCTCTTAAGGACGATTATTCCGATTCGCCCTTCACCCAAAAACCGATGACGCTAGCTGCTGACGACGATAGTGATAATCCTACCTGCTTCTTTATATCTGTTTTACGTGTCTCAAACCTCAAAAGCCGCCAGTCTGATCCTGCTTTTTCACTTAACGTTGGTCCCTTTTTCGGTCCTAGAAGAAATAGAAAGGTGTCTGGAGTCAGTAACAGGTTTGTGTCATTATGCAAATTATTGTGCAGTCCTGCCAATGTTCGAGGGCCTCGGTAAAGCGAAGCTACCCTTTGTTTACCGGCCAAGGCAGTAGATTGTGAGCTCTTCATAAAGCCAAAACCACTTTAATCCTGTCCCGGCTGGTTTGGAGATGTAAGCGCGATGTTGAGCTCCAACCAAGCGTGCACGAAGCGTACTACCTGGGGGTTGCGTAAAGGCACGGCGTTCGAACGCATGTGTATGAATAAATAATTTCTCAGATTAAAAATCATAATCTAAGGAAAGCACTTGCAGCACAACAGCCGGTCGTGTAAGATCCTTTCGATCCTGCATGGGACCTTGATTTTTACTCTAGTAATGGTGGTGGCGGTACCGTTCGATCGGGTTATGTTCCCCAGGAATTGTTCTGTTCTGGCAAATGCAAAGCGAAACGCAAAAGAATAAAATACATTCATACTCTCCCTTCTCCCTGAGGACCATTCGAAGGCGTCAGAGCGTGTAAATCCACAGCGCTGGCGTCTCCAGTGTGCAGTGGGGGACTGTTTGCTGCTTTGCTTCTGCTGAAACAAATCCCTTGCTTCCCCGATTGTGCTTCCAATTTTCTCCCAAAACCGGGCAACCCCTCCGACTTCCGTAGATGGCGGGCGAAAATATAAAAAAAACGGATACTTTACAACCTAATGATAAAAACCATTTTCCATGAATTATGTTCCGGGTGTGAATTTGAAGTGCGCAGCAATGGTACACATCGCCAAAAGGGATCACAGCGATGGACGTACACAATAGCCCCGGTGCAATGGGCAATTTTCGCTGGACCCGTTTGCTGCGAACAAACCAAAACCGTGTGCCTAAAGGATCGTTTGCCTATGTTTGCTGTGGAAAATGGAAGGGAAAATCTGACCAAAAGCAAAACCCTCGTTCCTTTCTCTCCGTCTTAATAACGTTCCCCCGCTTCGCCTCAAGAATAATTCTAGAGGGTGAGGACACAGTCACGTCTGTAAATGGCCGACCACAGGACGCACAACCCTAGCGAAGGTTTTCCTAGCTATTGGGGCTACCGTGGCTGTGTGTGTGTGTGGTTTTGTGGTTGAAGCGTCCAGGACAGGAGATTGAAGATTTCGAGCAAACTGTAAACGATTCATTTTGGCGTTTTTTTTTTGTTTCGCCCTTGCTGAAAACACGGGCGCCCTTGTCTATTGCCTTGGAGCGACAAAACAGCAATTCTTATCCGTCGTTTATTGTGTTTTGTTGACGCACAATGAACTTATCTCGGAGGAACTGTGGGGCAGGGAGGATATTTGGATGAAGTTTATATTCGGCTCGGTCCTATCGTCGTCCATTTCTTACCGTTTTTTTGGAGGCTTGATTTACTTCGAAAAAGCGACACTTGATTACATCCTTCTGGGGAGGCACATTCTTTGTGGATGGAGTGTCTAAGTGTTGTTGGGGGAGCATTGTGTGTTCGCTTGTCGGTCCCTTTTCGAACTGGAATAGCTGGATGTTTATTCCAAACTAAGGTGATAATTCTGGCTCTTAATGTCTTAATGAGCATATCTTCGTCTATGAGGATTGTTTGTTATTTTAAGGAATTCTGGGAGTTTCTTGAAGAAGCTTTAACAGTATTTAGATCCTGCGCTAGAATCTGTCCACGATATGATAAGACATTACAGCAAGCTCGACGAGTGCTTCAGAATTTGTTGGAAGTTTTGGACCTTTACGTAATTAAAAGGATTGCTTTCAAATTAGTGAGAAATGATTCGCCTATTATCCTCATCTAAGGAACTACGGATAAAGGTAATGGAGCTCGGGTAGCAGGGTTCGAGTACGAGTTCGCTCTAGAGACCTCGTCCAAGTATTCTATCCCAAGAAGAAACCTCGTCAAAGACAGGTCGAAAAGGTTCCAAATACTACACGAAGTTCAAGGTTTTTAGAGGACCTTACAAGTCAAGTCCAAGGCTGCAAGCAAAGTCGTCTTCCCAAACAATCATTCCTCATGCTTAAAAATTCCAAAAATATTCAATTTTGAAATTCTCGGCGAAATAGTCCACGACTCCCTCAAGGCTCACATCCACCACGAGAGCCAAAAATTGGCAAATCAACCCCATCAACGCTAATCTGAAGATCACTGCCTTTAATTAAAGCAAATTAAAGCTCCATTATGATTGAAACCGTTCTCCGTCTGACAGTGCCAACTGTCAACTCAACTGTAAACCGGTCAAGGTTCACGAAAGGGCGTCGACGAACTCTCACGCAATGTTGAAGACTTTTTTAGTTTGGCCGTTTTGACCAAATCTGGTAGCCAAAAGCGAGCCCACAAATGAGCGATTTTGAATGGTTCGCACTACATTCTCACTCTTTTTGGAGCGCAGCGAAAGAAACACAGTAAAGCACAGCACCGTTTCGTTCGTTCTGTGGGGTTTTTTGGACCGAAGTGTCTACCGGATGTTGTCGGTTTAGTGACTTATTATTCCAATTCCCGAGCTTCTATTTTGTGTTGCCTTCCCTGTCTGAACCGCAAGCGCCTGAGCACCTTCTTTCGTAAGCGTAATGACTTCGCAATCGGGCGTCGTTATGATGGATGGGAACAGATCTTTACGTGGATCTGCCACGGTTGAGGTGATTCCGCGCGCTCGGTTTGAGCGTGTTCGTGTCGGGGCTTTTTGTTGCTGGCTGATGATTGCCAATTCCGGGGGTTGGGATTGTAATCGGTTCCACCGGATGTAGGTATAAAGTTAATATTAATGACCAAAGAATTAGGCACTCTGCGCAATGCTCAACTCTGGCTGCAAGGTCGTGCAAGATGAGTTTGATGAGAAGAAGAGTGGTCAGTTTCATGCGCATTAAATCATATTAAGAGAAAAACGTAATACTTTGACCGCCTCAAACCCAGCAATCGCTCAAAACCGCTGTACTAATGTGAGCTCACGCTCGCTCTCTGTCTCCAACAGCCATGCCAACGATAGGGAAGAATTATCGTTCCAATCTTCTAACAAACTAACCGCGCAACTCCGAACTCCGCATGAGAAAATCAGCCTCAGCTCGTGTGCATCTTCTTGCCCGCGAGGAAACGCGACAGGTGACGACTTTCGATTGCGATTGTGGAGTCGTTTGTTAACGATGGCACACCAACACACGGCCACCCGCAGTTACGCGAAACAATGACAATTGACCATAAATTCAGTTCACCCCTGACCTTGGCCATCGGCCGGTGGCCAACCAAAGTGACGCCTGTGTTCGATGCCGTCAATGCCGGGGGCACCGAGACGTAGACGTTTGAAAGCAATTGAATGTCACTCGGCGACTCGGGGTTCTACAAGCGTCCACCAAAACGGTGATTTATTCTCAGCGTGTTAGCGTGCTGGCGAGCGAGAATTTCACGCAATTTCCTTTGCCACCGACGTATCGCTGTGTTGACATCTGCTAGAATTCGGATTGATTTTATCAGCCTCTAGTCGCTGTCGCTGTCTGGACCCTGTCGGTAGTCCTCTGCAGTCGCTCAGGTGTATCGAATCGAAAAGCTCTACTACGACTTATTCTTATGCGAAATGAAGCGTCTGGCTGTGGATATTTACGAGGTGTTGGATGTGCTCTGCTTCTCGAGTAACGGGTGGAAAATTCGTTCCCGGGCACGGCGACTTAGAATGAGATTTAAGTTCGTCGTAATAAAAGTGGAAGTGCTCCCCAGCTGTCAGTTTGACGTTATCGGAGGCAATTTTAGTATTTTTGTTTGAATAGTGATAGCAGATAGGTATCTCGTAGGGACTCACTTAAACCCTCTCTTATTTGCAACAAAACTGAGGATTCTAAAATTACTTAAAATAGATATATTTTGGCATTAATTTATTCTGGATTTCAAAATAAATTCGG
Source organism: Anopheles stephensi (assembly GCF_013141755.1). Lineage (NCBI taxonomy): Eukaryota > Metazoa > Arthropoda > Insecta > Diptera > Culicidae > Anopheles > Anopheles stephensi. The sequence continues at coordinate 84,710,239 of NC_050203.1, read as the reverse complement.
ACCATCTCCAACACCGCCCAGAGACACAAAGATAAAGGAAATCAATTGAGGATCCGTAGCTTTTGGAGAATTAAATTCGCTCTCAAAAACATCGCCCAAAACGAATCTTCTAACAAGACGCATCGAGAGAGATCTCCTTCCCACTTCTGCGTTTATCCCCCCTGCCCCACGGTTTTCATTGCTTTAATTCATCCCCCCAACATCATTCATCAACAGTAAGCAACATGGTCAGAGAATGACCGCGGATCGTTCTTTGCACGCGAAACACAATTCCGCCCTCGAACGCTAGCCGCAGTCGTGGTTCGTCGCTTACGGCGCGTAGATATCATTAGTTAAGTGTGCCCTGTTGCGTGTGTGTGACTGCTGTGTAAGATGAGTTATCTGTGGTACCGTTTCTTCGCGCTCGCCCTAATCGCCCACTGCGCCCTTGCGGTGACACCGACCGGCAAAGTGGACTTTACCGAAGCGGACGATTTGAACGACGAAACAAACAGTGGGTTCGTGAGTGTGTACAAAAACTATCCCAAGATCCAGGTGACGGTGGACACCCAAAAGCTGAAGCGTGTCCCTCAGCCCGAAACGAAAAGTGATGAATCAAGTTCCGGGAGCTCCGGTAGCTCTGGGTCAGAATCCGTGGAAAGACCTTCCGTCGGGGTGCGTACGGATATAACGATCGAAATTTCGGAAGAATCTAGCGCGAACGATACGCGTACCGCCGCCGGTCGTGATGATCGGAAAAAGGATCGTAACGATCAACCGGGTGCCGCAGGTGGCAAAAAAGATCGCACTGGAAATGGGAAGAATGCCGATGCTGATGGAGATGATGATAATGCGAGCATACCGGTGTTTAAGGGTATGGCAGGTGTTTCGACGAAAAAACCTAAACCAACTCCATCGAGAGGACTGCCGCCGCATGGACCGAGGCCAGGAGTGACGCTTAGTCAGCGGCCTACTGTGACCAGTTTTTATGGACCAGGAAGTGACGATCGGAATCGTATTAGTGGAGAGTACGATGGGTGGAATTCGCACTATCCCCAGCACACGGTAACGGCGGTTTGGACTACCGAGAGGCCATACCTTCGACGAGTGGATTATGATTATAATGGTAATTAGCAAAACAGCTTCAGATAAGTTAGTGCAGTCCTCCAACAAACTTGCCATTGAATCCATCACGCTAGAGATGCCTGTACAAGCATACAAACGATAAAGCTCCTCAAAGCTGTCAGATACGTGATAACGATCGGCGCGATCGTACCTCACACGAAACGTGTCTCAGTTCACGTTTTCTTCGGTCTTACTGATCTTGAACCTTCCTTCTCTCTCTCGCGCGCGCGCGATCTCCAGGGCAACATCGCTCGCCTCCGTACTACAAGGGCTACGTTCCGTACAATGTGGGCCACTCGCAACACTCGCAGTCGGCGGAACATCACCACACCGGTGACTGGAAACCGTGCTACTGCAGCATCTATCAGCCGTGGGCCGCACGTGCACCAACCAATCCCGACCTGTCCTCCACGGGTACAGGGCATCCACCACCGCGAAACACCGTCGACAACAAAGTGGACGTTCCTACCGTTCTCCAGTCGCAGCATCACCAGCAACAGTATCGATCGATCCGCTCGTAGCGGAATGCATTTATAGGGAGAAAGCAAACTCCCTATCGATCACCAAATCCACCATTGGGATCACTCTAGCCCTTTAATAGTCTGTAAGATAGCTGTGTGGGAAAAGCAACCGTTTGAAATTCCATCTTTTCTCCCCATTTTTGTATATGATCAATAAAAGTTGACACACTTTTTTTTTACTACTACTACCCTTAAAATTCCCTTCGTCGGAGTTTTGCTTTCCTCCACTCGGGAACGCATTGTTGTATTCCCTTTTCCTCACAAAGACAAAACCTGATCGGGCTTGATCGGGAATATTATGTCACCGGTATCTTCCCCCTCACAGCTCACTAGGTGCAACATCACCCAGCCCACGATCATCGTCCACCGCACGTTGGGAAGCTGAGCGTTTCTAAGCATCGTCATAGGCACACAAACACATAGGAGGAGGTCAACCTCCAATAAATTGATAAGACATCGCAGCACCCGGTCCGAACGACGCAGATGCAAATCATTCCACGTTCGATCACATCACGGGAAGCAACGGGGTTTGTCCAGCAGCAGTGGGTTCAAGAGCAGTCGTCACTTCACCCAAACTTCATCCAACATGCGCGAATCGTTGTGTTTGCTGTTGCTAGTGATTGTGCTCTGTTTGCCGAATATTTCCAGTGCTGGTAAGTGTTTTAATCTGTGGATTTTCTTTTAAGATTGAATACTCACCCTCACCCATCTTACAGCACCTGTCACAAGCGATGTGGATCAGATGGAGGAGATGGAAGTGCTCGGGCTGGTTGGATGTAATCATGCCGTCACAGTAACGGCACTCCCATTGCCTGGATTCACTGTAAACCCGGAACCACGTCATCACGCGGATTCGAAGCCTTCGCTAGAATCAGACGAAAGTGCTAGTGCGTCGAGAGAGAGTCCCAGTGTGCGTGAAATGAAGAGTGATGACGGTCGGTGAATAAAGTGCTCGATTTATTACAAACAACTTGCTTACACTACGCCACTATAAGACGGTTTGATCGAAGACCGGGACCTGGAGGACCTCCGCCTATTACTGGACCAGCGTACAGCTCCATGGAATCTGTTAGGAGTAGTTCCTGAGGGATGAAGCTGCTACGAGCATACTGGAGCAGGGAAGAAATAGTTCGTTAGGAGCAGCCGCAATCGAAGTGCCTTTAGAAGTTATTCTTACCATGGAGACGTTCGGTAGCTCCAGCTCATTCGTGTCTGCCACCGTAAACACAAGACGATCGGCACTCCAAGGATTTCTCAACGTCGAGGAAGTTGTTGGTGGTTGTGAGCTGGTGACGATCGTCGCTTGCGTAGTACTGATGTCGGGTTGTTGCGTCGTTTGCCACCACCAGATGCTAGGATTCTCGGGCACTGGATCATGCTGCAGCGATGGATCACTGACTGGCGTTGCTTCCGTAGTCGAGGTCGAAGAAGGCCACGGTGGAATCCAGAGCAATTTCGAAACCTTCTCATTGACACCGTTCAAGAACTCGCGCTTCTTTTCGTACACGTTTTGTTTGATCGTTGACACTTTGCTTTATGGTAGAAAGGATCACTTTATAGGAAGAGTTGAGATGAAGTCTGGCGATGAAATACTTACTCGAGCAAACTACCCCCTTCCTGCTTTTTCCCCCATTCGAACAGTGGAGCTGTGGGGGGGAGCACAGAAACAGAGACAAGAAACGTTACAAACACTCCTTCAACAGAGACATCAAGATGAAGGTGTCTTACAGGCTGTACTGCAACCGAGTAGCGCAATCACCACCACAATCGACAGCGTTCGTTTCATTATAAATGTTAAAGCTAGCAGAATACCACACTCCGCACCGTATTGCGTTCAATCGACGACTGATCTTTGGTTCGGGCTTTATGTTTGCTGCCTGTGACCCAGTTATCAGGATCGGCAGCGAAAGTAAACAAAGTATGCATTTTTCCAACTGCGAGTCAAGGTTCTCGAGAAGTTGTGCTTATCAGCGCCCGGTACGAATGATGGAACGGGGGGCTCAATAAACTCAACGCGTGGTTGCTCGTGTATGTGTGCCTGAAGAAGGTTCAGGATCACGGAGGGATAGATCAAGGATGAAACATGAGAGCAATGACTGGTTGCAGTTTTACGGAGCTGAGGCGTTTGTCCGAATGTTTTATATTCAAAGCCAAGCATGGGTCCACCATATCCTAAAGGCTTAAAATGGAGCTGTAACTGGCGTGTCCTGAGATAGTTGGAATTTTAAGATGACTTTAAAGAATTCATCACCTAACAGTACGTTGGATCTGCCTTCATCGATACTGTTAGCTTCATCGGTAAGCATCTGCTATAGTTCAGAAGCGAAAATCACTTAATCTGGATAGCTTTGAGAAATTTTCTTAGGAAAAGCTCCATGGTTATCCCTCGGCTAGCTCTGAATATTCATTCATGATATCCAGCCAACGCTCTCTACAGCAACAATGGTATAGATTCTGTTGAAAGACTCTTGAAACCTTTGTTGAACGATGCTCCATAATCTCCATTTCATCATTCGCTTTAGCCTCCCCACGCTTTAAGACCACCAGAATACCAATGTTGCTTACACCAATCCATCGGAAATTCCTAACTATCATCTCCAGGGTTTTTTTTCATTTTTGCGAGCTTGTCATCAACCTTCCCGGCACTCTAGCTTCCTGAGCGCACTTTGCATTACAACTGAACCAAACGATTTAAGATGAGTTCGAGTTTTATTGATTGAAATGTCTTACAAGCTACATAAATTAATGCTTAACCGAACACAACATAAACGCGCAACGAAACGAAACGAAATTGGAGACAGCGAGCTTCTCCTCTATTACGTGGTGTGCAGACTGTACGTGCTGACCTTTCCATCGTCCTCCAGGGTCGTGGTGGCCGCCTTGTAACCCGTCGTCTTGCCGTTTATGTTGTGCTTCTCGCTTTCCGCTGTCGAGAGCATACTGTACGTTTTCGGTTTGCCATCGTCACCGTACTAGAAAGATAGTGATAAGATATTACGTTTAACTCTACCGTCTTGGGCGTATAACAATGCGCTTTATCACTTACACGTTGTTCCGAAGCCCACTTGGAGCTGCTGGACCACGATTTGGTGCGCTGGAAGCCACCGGGCATCGTGCCCAATCCCTCCGATTCACCTCCGAATCGTGTGTCGGCGTCGATCGTTCCGCTTCCCGTCACGGCACCGTTGTGCACGTTCTGAGCCTGCAACCGGGCAAGCGTTTCCGATTCGCTCATGATGTCGTGAAGATCAGTTTCCGCTCCGTAGCCACCTGCTCCTCCTACTGCTCCGAACCGTCGTCCAAACTCATCGTTCGTGATCGGGTAGTGTACGAAGCCGCCGGTGTTTCCACCGGCCTTATAGCGACTATTGTGCGAAGAAGCGGCAGTGTTGGAGTACTGCGAACCGTACGTCGCTGCAGCTCCAGCTGGGGCGTAGTACGCTGGCCCGGTAGCTCCAGCACGATGTTCCTGTGTAGAGGACGCGTACCGACTGGATGAGGATGAGGTACCACCGATCGGAACGGGCTGAACCACGACTGGCACTGGGTTGAGCGAATTTTGCGTCTGTCGTTGGTGCGCTTCGGAGGCACTTTCAAACTTCGAGGAGGAAGCGACTCCCGCCACAGGCACGGTAGCAACGTAAGACGGGCCAGGTTGATAAGTCTGACGGCGAAGGGAATCGGCCGATTGAGCCGCACTGTACCGGGTGGAGGAACCTGTGTTGGGCACGTACGATCCGGTGCGTACGTAGGAACTCTGCTGCTCTGCTCGGCGGTGCGAGGAAGAAGCGGAGGATGCGGACGGAACGGTCGGGACAAGCAGCTTCACGGGACGCTCGGACGTCGTGTACCCATCAACTTCGTCCTCAAAGTATTGCTCTTCCTTTTCCTGTTGATCGTAAGACGATCGTACTGGGTAGAGATCGGGTTGACGCTGTACGGTTTGGACGGATTCGGCTCGCTGTTGAGTTCGCTGCTCATCAACACGTTCGGAGTGTACCGGCTGGACAACGTTCAGGTTCACCACTCGCCCAGAAGAATCGTACGCGGTGGAGGAAGCGGTCTCCTCCGTTCGCGATCGTGACGGTGCGTAGTACTGAACGGAAGAGGCGATCGGTTTCGAGTACAGGACGTACGTGTTTGATGTTGAGGGATATTGGCGGTACTGATGGTCCTGAGCAGAAGCTACGTACCGTCGCGAATAGTCACTGTTGGGTGCCGTATAAGTCACGGGTTGCACGACCGCCTGTTCGTTCGAGGCAGCCGAGAAGCTGGAGCGTGCGTTGAAGCTATTGCTTGCGGATCCACCGGTGGGAACTTGTGTGTAAACAACGTTGGCAACCACCGGGCGACTCACCACTGATCGTTCATTGCTCGATCGCTCGTAGCTGCTCTGGGAGGCATGGGTTTGAGGTGCCTGAACGGTGTACACCAACGGTTGCTGGACGACATTCGCGTGACTAGTTCTGCCATGATCAGCACTGTACAAGGCCGCTGCTGCCGGCTGTGCTACTCCTGCACTGTGGATCTTCTGCTGCCGCGAAGAAGAAGAAGCGCTGGAATAGCTCGACCTTATGCCAGACGTCGATGCAACAGCTGGATAAACAGCTGCTCCCGGTAGGTTCTGTACCGACAATTCGGACATTCGCGAAGAGCTGGCAGAATACTTCTGGGAAGATCCAACAGCACCCGATCCGGTGGATGTGAAGCCTACAATTCCCTGTCCAATAGTTTCCGCATCACTGGCACCGTCGGCAGTGTAACCATTGTAGCAGAGCGTGTCACATGGTCCGGTAACGCTGCTGCCACTAGCCACCAAAGCCGAAACCTGTTGCAAACGATCTGCCGCTGCTTTACGGGCAGCATTCACCGATGATTCATGCTGGGAGTAGTGTCTAGTTTTTGGAAAGTAATGATTCAAAGAAGAGCGATGATTATTAGAAGTCTTATGGATTCAAAATTTAAAAATTCTCTTCAGTAACAGACGAGTAAAACTTTACCGAAACCATTCTCGGATACTCACATTCCAGTAATGGCCGCACTTTAAGGAGGTTAAGCGAGAACCACACAGAACCGAGCAAAGCATGCAGGAACAAAACGAAAAATTGAACAACGAAACGTATTAAACCTTAGTGCTGCTCGAACGGAGAAGAAAATAATGTCTATTCCACTAAAGCTACCGGACTTACTTGTTATGCACTGAGATATCCTCACTCCAGGAAGCCACGCCTGCAAAGGACACATTGAAAAGTGGAAACCCCAGCATTAGTAAAACAGCCACTTTTTCACTTTATCACCACAGATTCTAGAACCTGCCAGAGCTGCCACGAGACAGGCCACTCGCTCGTAGCTCACTACCATTGCGCGATAAGACTAAAAATATACTATGACGATTGGTTCCACGCGAGCGCTAACGTACACGAGGAACTGGACACAGCCTACTGCATCTCTTCTTCTACAGCACACTTGGAACACCGTACCTGCGTAACTGTATCCTAGTAGCAGGCTTATCCACACCACACTTTTCCACATGTTGCTTGGATGTGGCACAATTCAACTCCCGCAGAAAGCTTTCTCACTCTGGCGTTACCACTCTTTTCTCAATACTCCCAAACAAAAAATGATTGGGATGTTCGAAGTGCGCTTAATCCTTGTTGCTCTGTCTGTGTCCGCTCCGCTCTGTTGAGCTGTTCGCCGAGAACTGAAACTTTTATAGAACCGGTGCGTGATGTTATAGCGTTCTTCGTTCTAGTTGCTTCGCACGTTGTTTCGCAGGATGACCTCAGCTCATATCGATTGACACGCGTTATCAGGCTCCGATGGGCAGGCAGGCAGGCAGGCAGGCAGGCATACCGGATGATCTTTGGCTGATACTAGCGAGCTCAGCCTTACAATTCCAGCACGATCCGGTGCCTCTGGGAAGCCTCGTGGGTATTTTGTCGAGGAAGCAACGATCATTTACGGCACGTTATCAGCTCCGGCCGCCTGGCGGAAGTAGTAGCCCCCTTGCAGGAGACCGAGATGTCAGTAAACGCTAACTCGGTCTAGGTCAGCGATCACCGCGATCGCTAACAAGGTTGCGAGATTAATGAGACAACGCCCTAGCCGATCGTACTACGGAACTGCTTGTAAAAAAGAAACAAAACGCTCGCCCTTTTAGCTTGAGGATATCTCCGTTTTGCTTTATTATCAACCACCGTGCACAGTGAAGTTGGATAAAGTCGTTACAATGCACACTTTCACAAAAAGAAGCATGTATATTAAAAGGTAAAAATTGTTAGCAAATAAGTACGTCTTGATCGCAGCACACAAACACGCATGTACACACATGCGTACGCTTAATGTCCGGTGGACTCTATCATCGCTGGTTCCTCGCCACTGCATTACTCCCTCCGTAGCTGATGCTCCTGAGATTGTCCCGTCTCGTCTGCAAGGGGGGGGGGTTTGTTTTTGTGTTGATTTGTGTCTGAAGGAAGCAGCCGGTACTGTTTACTCCTCTACATCTGGTGTCTCGATCGTCTTCCTGTGTTTCGTCTCGCAAATCGGTTTAGCACACGGTTGGGCGTATTATGACGCAGTTAGTTTATGAGTGGACGCGATGGGTCGTCACTTTGCCATTATCGTTCACCGACGTCACTGCTTCACGGTGCGTCTGGCCGTTGATGTTGGAGGAGGACGAGAAGCTTGAAACGCCGACGAATCCTGGAGGACCAAAATAAGTAAGAATCAGAATCAGTGAGTGTACACAAAGCAAACCGTAGACCGTTTGGGTATTCCCATGATTGCGATTGTGAGTCGTTATCGTTTTCTGGGAACAAAATGCGCAACATTTTCGCGCCACTTGGCTGTTGTAAGCGTACCTGGTTTGCCACTCTGGAAGCTGGTCGATTGCTCCGATCCACCGAAACGGGTGTCCACATTCGGTACGGCCTGCGGAAAGAGTAGTAAGCATCAGTTACAATACGACCTGACCCGGGTCCCTAATGATCAACGAACTTACCGGATTATTGGGATAGATCGAAGCCGTCTGATGGAATCCTCCCGGTCCGAAGGAAGCCGAAGAGCTGGCCACATTCGGTGAGCCGTAGTTACCGGCCGGATAGCGATTGTTCACGTAGTTGCTACCACTGGCGAAGTTTGGTCCGTACACTGGGAAGCCACCTACTCCAGCGGCCGCTCCAGCACCTCCGAAGCCTCCACCTCCATTGAAGGCTCCGTTAAAGGCGGCCTGTTGCTGCTGGAACAGAGCTTGCTGCAGAGCAAACTGCTGCTGGTACAAGCTAGAGTTGGGAAGAATGGGCAGAGCGAATGTCTATTAGTATCAGGATAAGAGCGATATGTTTCCCCAACTAGAGGAGCTAACACATTCTACAAAAAAAAAAACAAAAACGATTAAAGTGAAAGGAAATCTTAGACATGTCATTCGTTTGATGTGGTTAGCCATCAGGGAATGGGACTTAGTTCTATGGAACTGGATCAAACACACACACGTACAATGGAGGAGTTATTCGATGGACGTTAATTAAACAGTATTTCCCCCGCGGAGAACATTCCGTTTCGTGATTCGTTCCGACTCGAGCAAGGGAAGCAATAAATCTTCCCACTTGACATCGGAGACCGCACGATTGCAGTCCGCTTGATGGATGTAAAATGATGAGATCCTAACCACACTTAACATGAACCGCTCCCTCGACACGATAAGATGAATTCTCAGCAACAAACAGACACACACACACCCACGTGCTCAGGATCGTGATCGTGTGTCGATCATGCGTTCCACACGCACACAAACAACATGGGAGCGAGATCGGAAGGTTAGCTGAAGGTGAACAGGGTTTGCCGAAAAAGTTGATGAGTTGTGCATGCTACTCCGCGCAATGTACACAGAATGCCTCTGCCGGCGAGGTGTGGTCGCCGATTTACTTGTGCTGTTGATGCGTTGGTCCGCCGCTGTTTCGCCAGACGGTGGGATTGCGGAGCAGTGATGCGGACGCTGATGCCATCGCTCCCGGTCCAGCATACGATTGCGTCATCGAGCTTCAAGCGGATCGCACGATCGTACGATCGCGGAACGGTAAGACGGAGGAGGTGGAGAAAGGGTTGCGATTCCGGAAAGAACAAAAGCGAATGCTATAATAAAAAGGGCTTACAAAATAATGGTGCCTGATATCGGACGCATTAGAGCTTAGCTGTGAGGCAATGCATTAAACGCTTGGAAAGCTAAAAGCTTTCAGTGCAAAACGATAAATATTGGTGAGCAAAACAAAACTGAGAAGATCTTTCTCTCTAAGCTTGAATTACAGCTTGAAGAAAGGGGAGTTACTATCTCAGAATATTCCTACACTAAACAATCTACTGAAGGATCACCTTCAGTGCAAGCTAACTGTGCTCTTCTCTACAATCTTTATCTGAGGTGCGTGACTCTAGGGAAAGCAGGTGTGGATCTGAGATAGAAGAGAATAGATTGATAGCGCTCCAACCACCTTCACCAAACACTACCCCTTACTGACGACCCATCACCCGTCGTGACTCTTCCGAACTACAACCAAGTACAAAACATCCTTAACCACGCACGATGGCGGCATCGGAACGTTGGGTATTACTTTGCAAAGTTCGCCTGAATGCCCTGGAAGAAGTTGTTGAAGTCTACCGTTGGGCCGGGGAAACCGGGGAACCCGGGCGCAAAGTTGCCGGTACCGGTACCGACCGCCACGCCAACACCGTTCGGGCCGGAGTAGTGCGTCGTGTAGCCACCGTTATAACCTGTGTTACCGTGGGGGAACTTGTCAGCATAATCGGTACCGGTCGAGACTTGATTATAGAGACCTGTCGCTTTGCCGTCCCGGTAGTTTGAGTTGGAGTATCCTGCGGAAGAGAGAAAAGGAAGGTGTGAAAACAGAGCCCCCTGTTAGTGATGCGTTACGAAGCGTTACGGCAGTGGCTCTCTTACCGGCGGTAGCTCCAACAATCAGCGTACACAGTACAAGAAACTTCATTTTGTTTAATTACCTATGGGCGGATGAAAAAACCGAATCAGAAACACGAAAAAGCGGGAAAAGAGCCGTAATATATGCGAATATTATAACCGATTAGCCAGGGTGCTTTCGTTTGACGATTTTTGAGGGCAAGAGTTCGGCAGATCCGGTTTACCAAAAAAAAAAATCCCAGCCAGCGCGCTTGTGGCGAAAAACTACTTTCTCTCCCCCTCTTTTTGTCGGTGCCTATTTCATCTGCCAGGCGATTCCTCCAAAAATGGTAAGAACCAACTAACCAAAAGACACCTTTATCACCTACACGAACATCAAGCAAACGGACCTTCGTTGACGATCGCTGCCGCTGTCTGCGGGATTCATCTCACTAAAATCTCGCTTGTTTTGGCCGCACTCGCCCTGTTACTTCACAATTCACGGGTAGTTTAATTTTGAGGTGTATGATATCACCCCTTAATGGTACGGAGCTCTTGTCGTATGATGGTCAACAGCTGTGCAGAAACTGAACGTCGCATATAAATATAACCTTACTGCGCGTCTCGATCGCAATTCGTTGCTCAGCGAAGTCTAACGACAGGAAGGGGAAGAGAATTAGTCATTCTCCTCCGGCCGAAACAAACCAAAACAACGCGAACGAACGGTTTTGAGGTTAAGCCGCTCAAGCCGAAATGCTCTATACGGCTAAGGCGTCAGATAAGAACAAAAACGGCAGATTGTTCGCCAATTAGTTGATAGCCCGGGTTCGTAGTCTGACTGTAAGCTAACAAAAGACAACCAAGGTGTGTAGATTAAAAAGGTGTGAAATCTGTGGCAAGTGGCATCAACACACTAACTTTTGATTAGCATGAATCACAGTTTTAGGAAGTTCACGCACTTGTTGACGCACCGAAGGCTTTGTTTTACTTTTGGTGGCTGGCGAAAATAGCTCCCAAGAACTGCGTCCTATTTACATAGTAATCTGCTTCCATATTAAATCACAGTCACGTCGTCGCTCGTGGCTGCACAACACAATCACACAACTCATAATTTCAGCCCATCGAAACAGTATGTGGCTACCACAAAACCATCCACCCCATAGTCAAATTGTATCCGTAAACAGTGGAGCATTAAACACTCCGAGTTAGGGCGAAACCAGTTCTCGGGGACGAGCGCACAGTCGTTGTACTTCCCCATCGTCACGAGAAGACAGCCACCACGGCAGTAGACTCAGGTGGTGTTGCCGAAAAGAACAAAACCGGTTCAACGTCGTGCAACTGCTGGAAGTCTAACGGAAGAAGATCGTCGTCGATCGTGAGGATTCCCGCATTTGAAGCGACGGTCTTCTCTGGTGTGTTGAGATGAATCTGGACTTGGGTGGATACCGGCACCGCGTCGTGTGTCGTTGCTTTCACGGTCAAGACCAGTCGAGCCACCTCGCAAGGCTATTGCCACCACAAACTCTCAGTCTCTGTCTGTGCACCAAAACATCGCACGAAAGCGTCCATCACAGCCACTACTACTGATAAGGCTAGGTGATCGTAAATGTTAGCTTTTCAGAACTGTCGTTTCATTCACCAAAAAACACATTTTTTTCTATTTGATCGTCCATCTTGTTTGCGAGATTGTGAAGAATTCTTTCGTTTTTTTTCCTTTTCCACTCCACAAAAGCCCACTTGTGCAAGATGCACTTCTTCGCTTGGGGTCACCCGCTTTTGCACAACAACATTTCGCGATAACTCGCCCACTTGTGCCTGTAATTCGTCTACGGCTATCACTCAATCCCCACTTACACGCAACCTCACAGAATTTTTAGTAACGATCGAATAGGATTATCACACAAACTCCACACCGATCCGTTCGAACGTCATGCACGAGAATGGAGCGGCACTGCGACCGGTGATGTTGTTTTATACGATCGCGAACAGAGCGCGGCGCGGAAGAGACGACGATCGTGCGCGATCGCAGAACCGGCGGCGCTACGATGCTGCGGGAAGATACAGCTGGGACCGCAGAGGAGGTAGATAAACATGCACAACAAAGCAGAATACACAGCTACAGAGAAGAGCCCGATATGACCGTATCGGAAACCGGTTCGCCGGTTTGGGCGTGTGTAGCATGAGGCACCTCCGTCTGTGTGGCTACTCACGTCTCTTTCTGCACAATCGTTCAGAGTTCTGCAGCAAACTGGGCCGGAGTACGTTTCTCGATATGGGCTCGCGAAACACAACCCCCCTGTTAACATCAGTAAACGGGTAAGAGTATTCCTTTCCTATTTTACGCAAATTAGTGAAAGCAGCAGGCGAGTAGGATTTCGGTGAGCGATCCTCAAATATGTCCCATCGTCACTACAGCTACCAACTACTCCACCTTTGACATTGAGAATTCATTCGCGTGCGGCACGACCATAGACGCGTTTAAGGGCGAAGGACACACCGGGCTTTTTAAAAACAACAACAAAGCCTCCCGGTCCCAGTCATTCACCTTCCGAAGGGTTTTAGCTGTTGTGCGGCGTGTGGCATTGAGCTTCTCGACGCACATTTACCGGCTTTTAGACGCCATCAGCAGGGTAATATGAGTATGGGAAGGAATATTACGCTCAAGAATACTTCATTTTGAGCGATTCAGGAGAGGAACAGTGCACTAAAAAACACGAGCTCCCGGATGTGGGACCCCCATCCACACAGTTCCTGCGAAGTTCATGAGACGGTGTACACCGGTTCTACCGTTTGAAAGGTGGGATTTCCCTCCCCAATGCTAAACAATGGTCAATTTGGTGCATAAACAGAAACGATGAGAGAGACATCATATTCTTCGTGTGAATCCAACCCACCTAAAAATAGCCCCATTTACCGGGGTTTATAATTAACGATAAACTTAAGTCAGCATTGATTTGTTGTCAAATTATCGGTCCCACGTCTCCGTGCCTCCAAAAACCAAAAACGAAGTGGGATTTATTTATTTCTTCCTCCTACATCCCTTCGAATCCAGCTAGGACGGTTTAGCCGAGCTTTTTGAAAAACTTGCTCCACCGCTTGCTCAACGGCGGAGATTTCGCGAATCCAGTTTTCCGGTTCGTCGTTCTCGAGCTGCTTTCGGCAGCCACAGAACCGTGGTGCGTCGATCCGGCAGAAGCCGCAGAACCAGCGTCCGTGTTTCCGTTCGTCGAAACCGATCCACTGTGGCTGCAGAGGGAGAATCAGATCAGGGGTGGTGGGCACGTTTTTACATTATTCACATTACATTCTCAACACACAATAGCTGCTGCTTTATGAGGAGTGCGTCAGCTTTACCTTATAGCGATCGGTCGGTTGTGTACGGACGTGGCGATAGACGTCGAGTGAGACACGGAGACTCCTGGGAGCGCTCCCGGTACCGGGGGACCTACGCCCGGCAAAAGGGATGGTATGATCGTGCCAAGAATTGGCAGAACGGCCGGTAACACAACCGAAGCACTGCAGCAGCGATAATGGGCAAGAAACACAAGCAGAAAAACACACTGTAAATCTTTGCAATTGGGCCGTTTACGGCTTTTTGAAGCCGTCCCATAGCTGCTTACCCAGGAAACGTTTTCGGTTCTTCGCGGCTAGCTGCGTCGCTCGTCACCACCAAGATGATCGCCACCACAGTCGTACGGCCTATTAATCTTCCGTAACGCATCTTTTCCCAACGAATGTAACAGCTCCCGGATGAGATTCTACGGATGAGATCCGGCCACTTCAAACCACCGCCAAAGCTCGCAATGAAATCAACGATCTGCAACCAAACGCGACCGACCGACCGACCGACCTCAACAATCCGATCGTCCATTATCCAGCACCGGGGAGCGGTGGTTTAATAAAACTGTTTTAACTAACCCCCGCTTTGGACATGGGAGTACGGCCTAGGCCCCGGGGCACTTGGTGGGAAGATACGGCTCAAGGTTAATTGGCGCTACGCCGGCAAATGGGCTGGAGTGGCTGGACCGAACGGACCGAACAACACCGATGGGAAAACGATCACCATTTGCGTTCTGTAAAAGGATTCCGTTGTGATTGTGCAATGGAGCGCACAACGGCACGGTGCAACTGATGTAATCGTGCCGTACTGAATGAGATCATAATTAAAAGTTTGATATTGCAACGAGCTAAAATACTACGGCATAGTAGTAGAGATGAAGGTTTTTTTTGGACAGCGGGTCCGATGTAAAATCCCTTCCGGACTGTGGTTCTGTGAAAGGCAGAACTGACGTACTAGACGATGTCTAAGCATTTTTTTTCTCCTGATCAAATTCCTCTTGGCTAAACGTCCTCCGTAGTTGGATTGTCAGTCCTCACTGCGGTCGTCCCAGGGTTCAAACATTTTGCTGAAAATCTTAAGACATTTTCTAAACCCCTCGGTGATATCCAAATTAAAACCTCCATGTTGTTTTGCTACTGAAGAAGAAATCAGATATAGACATATAGAAATCTGAGGCCAAATAATGATGATAGCTAAATACTCCAGCGTTACAGCCAAATTGTGCCATGTTACGGGCATAGTATTACGCTGTGTAACTCCATGTAACGCACATAGTGTTACGCTCTGTAACTTCATACAACGCGCGTAGTGTTACACTCTATAACTCCATGTAACGCATCACAGTAATCAGCAGTTTTTATATTTGCTACCTACCCACCACTTAAAATCACATCGAATCGAGTCACATCGCATTTTGCTTTACAAAACTCTGACGAGTAAATTCAAATTATAGTTCAACACTCACCATCGGGTTTACGACCACTGGCATTCTGGATGCGCTTTGCTAATGCGTAACACCGTTCCTTCCGCCATTAGAATCTGAGAAACAAAACGTTATGGGACGTTACACCACAGAAGAAAGAGACGAAGCAGTGCCAAAAATATTCACCTCTCTTTCATTTCTGTAAAGATCCTGTGCGTTTGCGTACGTGTGCATTCAGTGGTACGGCGTGCACTTATCGAATCTAGTGACCGCAGACCGCGGATGTGACAAACGGATTTCGCCGTCCTTTTTCCTGGTGATTAAATTTACTCAACAAAAATTACAAAAGTGAGCTTAAAACCCTTCTCATTAAAAGTGTATCAAGTGATTAATGCAAGTGTACTTTCCCCAAAACCGAAAGACCCGTTCCCTGTTCGTTGAGGTTAATCGCATCGTTTGTTCCCCCCCTCAATCGCCAGGTTGTGACACCACCATTGCTGGAAAAAAATGTCCCAAAAAATGAAGAAACCCACCGCAAAATCGTCCACCGTCTCCACCACCCAACTCCCGAGCGGTGCCCAATCCGTGTCCTCGTCCGCCTCGACCGTGTCCAGCGCGTCGGAATCAACGGAAACGGCGCTCAGTCCATCGCGCCGTAGCCGGCTGCACGAGAAGAACAGTTTGATGAACCTAAACGATCGGCTCGCTTGCTACATCGAGCGGGTACGCTATCTGGAGCAGGAAAACTCGCGTCTCTCACTCGAGCTGACCACCTTCCAGGAGACGGCATCGCGCGAAGTGTCCGGCCTGAAAGCGATCTACGAGCACGAGCTAGCCGACGCCCGCAAGCTGCTCGATGAAACGGCACGCGAGAAGGCAAAGGTCGAAATCGATGCCAAACGCTACTGGGAGGAGAATGAGCAGCTGCGAACGAAGGTGAACCGCCGCACGAAGGAGCTTAGCGAGCTGGAAAAGGAAGCACGCGCAAATGAATCGCGCTGTATCGAGCTGACCGCCAACTACAATACGATCTGCTCCGAGCGTAAGAAGCTGCAGGATGAGCTGCGGGAGGCGGAAAAGGAAGCGGACAAGCTGCGCCGCCAGTTCGACACGATGCGGAAGGACTTCGAGCACGAAACGTTGATCCGTGTCGATCTGGAAAACAACATCCAAAGCTTGCGCGAGGAGCTGACGTTCAAGGAGCAGGTTCACAGTCAGGAGCTGAGCGAGAGCAAGCTACGCCGGCAGAGCGAGATCAGCGAAATCGATGGATTCCTGATGGAGCAGTACGAGACGAAGCTGCAACAAACGCTGCAAGAGTTGCGCGATCAGTACGAGCAGCAGTTGCGCCTGAACCGTGAAGAATTGGCCGATCTGTTTGAGGGCCGCATACAGGCACTGGAGAATCGGCTCACGCACGAACGCTCCCGGCACGACGAGGAGAAGGCAAAGCTGGAGCTCGAGCTCGATCGCATGCGGAACGAGATGGCGGTACAGCTGAAAGACTATCAGGACCTGATGGACATCAAGATCTCGCTCGATATGGAAATAGCCGCGTACGATAAGCTGCTCTCGTCGGAAGAAACGCGCCTCAACATGACGTCCAACGTGACGTCCAGCAGCAGCTCGGCGGTCGGTTCCGCTGCATTCACGTCCAGCTCGCGCCTATTTCGCACACCGTCGCTGAAACGCAAACGCAACAATCTGGATGAATCGATCGACTATTCCGTGGTAGCTTCCGCCAAGGGTGATGTCGAGATAACGGAGTGTGATCCCGAGGGACGCTTCGTTCGTATCGCAAACAAATCCAAGCAAGAGTACAAACTGGACGGGTGGCAGCTGATCCGACGTCCCACGGATGGTGCTGAGGTTACCTATCGCTTCCCAAAGTCTGCCAAAATCGAAGGAAACGGTATGGTGACCGTATGGGCCACGGTTGCCAATCGAAAACCGGACCCACCAACCGATCTGGTAATGAAGAGCGCCCTCTGGACGGTAACGGATGCGATGGCGACCGTCCTGCAGAACGGAGACGGTGAGGAGGTGGCACAGGTCGAACGGCACCGCGTGATGAAGCCACCGAAGGACAAATACTTCCACGAGGAGAGTGGCGGACGGTTGGGCGTGTACTCATCGTCCGCCTCTTCCGGGCTTTCGCGATCTCCACCGTCGGGCTCGTTGGGCCAAGCTGCGAGCAAACCGGATGAACAGTGTAGCATCATGTGAAGGTCGCTTGTGAGGCGCCCCCTCCATGCTTTGTAGCTCTTAAGTACCGTCTCTAGCCGTGCACTTTGCCCCTGTCTTTCGTAAAGGTCATTTTGAATGTAAAAATGTAAATCGCCAAACGACACGGTGCACATTCGGTTTTGTTTTTGTTCCTATAAGAATAATAAATTGCATGAAATCTGATCAGCTTTTGGTCGATTCGGGAGAATTTCTCATGTCTCTACACTCCTTCACAGCGAAAGATGAGGTGTGTTTAGGGAGGGTCGTTCAAGAAACGCCAGCCACTTTTTGCGTATGTATTCGTTTGTTTCCATTCATACAAGGAGTGTATTGTTGTGGTGTATATATAAGAAGATGTATATATATATAGGTGATCTCGACTACCTGCTACTTATCGCCCTTATCCTCAAAGCTATATGACACACACTATCTCCCTCTCTCTCTCTCTCTCTCACTGTAGTCGATCGATCTTGGATCTGATCCGCATTACCCTAGTTGCTCAAAAAACAGTGTGTCGGTGCAGGTAAAGAGGGAACATCACACAGACGATTATATCCAGAGGAAAGGAGGAGTTCCATATGTATATCATCACATGTACGTTATTACTAGCATTGCGCTCGCCTAATACACGGACTGGTGGGTTGAACGATATAAAATACAACGTGGATCAACAACAGGATCGTTCTAAACGACAGAGCAGACATCTAAAAAGACAAGGATAACACACATACACGTAGATGACTTCCGGCTTACGGGTGGGGGAGGTTCCACTAAACACGCAATTCTTAATCATCCTCCGTTTCAATACGTACTATACAATCTCTAGCTAGGCTGATCATTACTCTCGAGATGTAGATATATATATGTATGTATGTATATAGGAATATAATAAGACACATTTTCGTTTTCACAAATTGATTTGTCCTGGTGAGAGGCTCTTTTAAGAGGGGAACCTCCGTTTGTGTTTTTTGTTTTTTCAGGGTTAAATTAACAAACACACGAGAAATTACTTCAAACTAGCCAAACCGGGAAGGAAGAATTTTAAAACGAAGGACAAATTTTCGGTTTGACCGCGACTTCCAATAGTATTATGAGAGAGTTGTACTGAGTTCACTGAGGGATTGGATATACTAACAGCTAGAATATGTGTACGCAATCGCTCGAAAGCACAAACGATGGGATAGATTTGCCAGACATCAATTACTAACGAAACGAACACGACGAACAACGAACAACATATACGTAAAACAGTGAGCCTAATCTAAATAGGGACACCGTTTTGCAAATATTAGCCAAGGAGAGGATTTTCTTCGTTGCTTTCTGACAATTCTGCAATCTTCAGGAGAGGCTCCCAAGATGCTGATTAGATGGTAACCAAAAGGTTCAAGCAAATTGTGCCGTCAAAATGAACTCTTCTTGAGTTAAGAATCGGACTTCCGAACACTCCTCTATAGCCGAATAATGCTAGGACATTACAGTGCGCCTATTTCTACTACTCACACACACACACCTCCATACATAGACTCTGTCCAAAACTGACAAAAATCTCTTATCCGCATTCGAGAGATGGATTCGGTAGACTTAGAAAAAGTCCTCCAGCGTGGGGCTAAATTTACAACGATGTCCCTTTTTAGTTAAGAACCATTGTAGCTTCCGCTAAACGCACTTACACCCCTTATCACCATTCAAACAACATCTTACACACGCACACACACACAGGTTGGGAACTAACTGGGAAACATTTACCTCACACGACACACACACACGGGCTTTTCGTTTTATACCTTCGGTTTGCGTTGATAAGGATCACGCTCACGCACGACGGTAATACAATTTTCTGTTTTCGTTTTGTTCTTACGCTGAACGAACGGTCACGTCCGCGTGGGAGATTGCACCTATGCACATTGTGTGTGTGTGTGTGTGTGGACGAATTATTATGGTTTCGTCCTTGTCCAGTGGGGAAGGGTAAAACGTACTCCTAAAACATTACACGCAAAATAGAAACCCGTAAAATACTTTCCTACTGCATCAGCCTCTCTCTCGTCTCTGTACCCTGTGTCCTCGTTTCCGTTCGTTTCCCATTCCAAGCGATGTGAGTTTTACAGCTTGCTTTTTAGCTTCGATGGTATCACGTCCTTCCACCAGGCGGCCCGTTCGAGCGCACCCGGGTTGGTCATAAACACGGACTGAATGTTCTCGTACAGCCGGCCGTCGGATTTGGCGATCACCGAGTTGAGGACCCAGTCGGGTGGCGCCAGCGCATCGGCAATGGCCACCGCCGAGTCCTTCAGCTCGTCACAGATGCGCAGCAGCGTACCACGCACGCCGTCGGCAAACTGTGAACCGTTGGCGAATGAGCCGGCGTAGAAGGTGGTCATGTGTCGATCGAGACACCACATCCCGTACAGCAGGTACACGCGGAAGAGAACGGGGCGTAGGTCCCCCTTAACGTCGGCTCGTGCACATCGGGACCTTAAAAAATAGAAGACGAGAAGCGATAAGCTATTCAATTCCACAAGAATCCACCAGGGTACACATTACCTGAAGCTCTCCAGTGCGTAGTGCTCTGCGTACGCACGGCTTAGATCCCTCGCGCGATACACCTGACAATTGTTGCGTGCCGTAAACGTGTCCAGCCCGACCTTGCTCGCTTCCTCCATCTGTGCTACGCTCTGCTTAAGCAACCAACACATCAGCCACTCGTAACATTGGCTAACAACTGTAGGAATCGTGCCACCAGTTAAATGATATCATCCCAAAATTAAACCATCTCAAGAGACACTTACACTCCGGACTCGCGATGTGAACTCCCTTTCGCAGCAGCGTCTCAAAGTCGCTGGCCAGTATCGCGTCTCTGCGCGTGATGAAGCTAGCCGTCCCGACCGGACTTTCCACCTTCGCATTCTTCCACTGCCGGATGAGCCAGTTCGAGGCCTGCTGGCCGAGCACATTATTGTCCCCCTCGTAAGTACAGCTCGGGTCGTGGTTGTTGCGCAGCTCGCCCAAGTTTGCCGCCCGCAGATAACCGTGACCACCGCACGCTTCCCGCGACTCTTGTATCGCATCGCGTGCCGTCCACGTGACCAGTGGCTTCGAGGAGGACACGAGCGCGTGTATTTCGGACACGATCTGCGTCAGCAGCTCGAACCCGTTCGATTCGGCCTGCGATTTCTGTACCGTTTCCAGGTAGATCTCGGTCATGGCAAATACTGACACCTTAAGTACGCAGGCTGCTGCTAAGTACGGGAAAATGCGCCATTGCTACAAGAATAGGATGGAAAGGGAGCTTTCATCAGCATGGTGTCACGCGCTTGCAGAATGTTTCTTCGTCTTACGTGCAACTGATACTCGATGATCGACTGCTCCGGCCCGTTCCGATCCGTGCCAAACTGTTTCCTCAGCGCCGCGTACCTCACCGCAATGACGGCCGCATGGGACAGCGTGTTCGAAGACTCCTGCATAATGCCCAACCGTCCGGCGGAGAACGATTCCAACACCGCGCCCAAGATTTTGCCCGGCTCGCTAAACGTACTCTCGTAAACGCCTTCCGGCGTTACGTCCCCAGTGCGATTAAGCAAATTCTCCCGCGGAATCCGATAGTTGTTAAACATCACGAACCCATTATCGATCCCGTTCAGCCCGATCTTCTCGCCGATATCGCCCACCGTCACACCCGGATAGGGGAGCAACGTTTTCGGGTCCCGGATCGGCACCAAAAACCCCTGCAGCCCATGGTTCTCCCCGTCGGCGGTGTAGAGAATGGCAAACAGTAACGCCATCGAGGCGGTTTTACCCAAATTTCCCACCCAACACTTGGCCGCCTCAAAGTCGGGCGTGTGGATGACGAACTCCTGCGTGCTCGGATCGTACGTGGCTGTGGTGCGGCATCGCTTCGTATTGCTGCCGTGCGAAACCTCCGTGATCGCTAGACAGGTGATGATCTCCCTGTTCCACGCCTTGTTGTAAATGTCCTGATGGCGCTCGGTACCCATCGCGAGCAGCGAGTTCGTAAACAACCCCACACCGAGCGCTATCTTTACGGACAGGCTCGGACAGACGGCGTGCAGCGCTTCGTTGATGCTCATCAGGTAGCGCACTCGGTACTTGTACGGTTTGGAGTAGATTTCCGGCGGCGCCAGCTCGAGATCGGCGATCCGATTCACCTGCCGTGCGGCACGCTCCTTCTGCTGGTCGACCGAAAGCGTTGCCGTCACCGGGGCGAACAGTGGTTCCGATTCTAATCGACGCCATATGTCGTACTACAACGAAGAGAGCGAGAGATAGAGAGAGGAAGTAAGAAATACATCAATTGGGATCCACTCTTAAAACGGTCCTCCTCTACTTACTTTAATTTTTACGAGCTCTTTATCCTCTAACACTAGCCTAAAATCTTTCCAATTAAACTGTGCCTTCGAACGATAAGCGCACAACGGTCCACGGGGTACATCCGGTATGACTGTACGTTCCTCCTCTATTGGCATTGTGTTGCGGTTTGTATGCAGCTTGGCTGGAGGTTGAAGTATCTGCAAAAAGAGAGTGGAAAACTCACTATGAAAGATGTGTGTGTGGGAACAACTCGCGAGCACTTGAGCACGTAGCACGTCAGCAATGACCGGGGGGAACACCGGATCGCCAACGTGTGTCATGTTTTTGAAAACCATCCGAAAGCATCACTCAACAACCGACATGCACGCGGCTCGAGACATATCGTCAACAAACATTTTGGTATGATGAAGTTTGGCGGGTGTTTTAAATAGAAAAGAAGTACGCCAACACCTGTTGGAGATACAGTGGTGGACATCACAAGCGCAGCAAACTGAGGCGATCGTTGAGAATAATACTACAGAACTGAGAGGTATAGACGTTCTACGTTCAGGAGAAGGGACCTAGACGCCTCACTAAGATAACTTGGACAAGGTAGTCTAGTGCTTTCTCCTTCACGATCACCCTTCAATTACTGTTGGAGCTAATGAGACTCCTTACGTCTAAAAGGCGTTCTACTGTCTGTAAGCCTCCTTCATTGCGTATCCTTCGTTATTACAAGCTAGCGTCCATCTGCACAATCCAGGCAGTGTGTGTCCTTACTGTTTCATATCCCAGAAAGCCTATGGGTCTTCTTCTTCTTCTTCTTTGGCACTACAACCTCAAGAGGTCTCGGCCTGCCATTTCTGGCTTTCTGTGACTTAATTTTACCCGTAGTAAAGTAGTCAGCCCTACGTACGGGGGGAGGCGGTCTGGATGGGATTTGAACCCCGGTCCTGCCGTGTGAAGACCGGCGCCACTGTCACCTCGGCCACCGGACCGCCCCTATGGGAAAGCCTGTGGGTAGTTCTTTCTATACCTTGGCTCAATTATTCCACCAATTGAAATATGTTTGTTCGATACTGTATAGCTTTCAGCATATGCAGTGCTACTCTACACCATCTCACAACACTCGTGTCGTCCATCAACTACCTTCGGGTTGTAATTTTCGTCGACCAACACGCATCCCACGCCAATTCCTCACTTTGTTAGCACATTATTAGCAACTATTCGTCTCGCCAGGTACAAGCGTTCGTATTTAAAATAGCTCGGTTTGGTTGGTACTTTTTTCCAAAGAATGATACCCAGAGGAAGAGTGAGCTAAACGCTGATAAATGTGCTGTGTGTTCGCTTGGGGGAGTCTTCGCTTCACTGCACTTCACAAACTACGGACGCGTGCCATGGAATTACGGTGTGTGGCAGTTTCGCACATTCGCGACTACGTTCTACATGCACGGTGCTAGCGGAAATTTTATTTTTCCTATCGCTTGATGACACGTACTACATGGGAGTAAAGCGTGAATCAATGAGCATTTCACTGATTAAACAAATAATGCCGAGAATCAAACTCTTAATCCATAATTGGTATTATCGCTCGTGATTAGTAGCAGCGTGCTGATAACCGAAAAGCCGCACGTAATTAGATTGGAGTTGTCAATTTGTCAAAAAGTCGTTTGATAATCGCTACTTACAGCGAGATTATCTAAGAGACACGGCAGCAATCACTGTCCTAGGATTGCAATAAAATGTTGAAGAAACCTTGAACTGTACAGCAATGCACCAAAGCCAAGGCACAATACTTAAACCTCCTCCCCGCACCTCGATGAGCACATACGATAGGTGGCGCACACCTTTCTGCAGATAAGGAACATCTTATCTACAAAAAATTTAACGAGCGTGGAGAATTCTGAGGCGAGGGAGAAAAAGAGATGGAGGTAAAGGAGTATTTAGATGGACATTACTCTTCCAAGACACTGTGTAAACAAATGAATCATTTACTTACCTACATACTATCGATTCTTCAAGAGTTAATTGTTTGATGCCAGCAACTGCTCAATGCTCAAAAGTCGAGCTGGCTGGAGCAAAGCCATGCCATGTGTCGCAGTATACCAGACTCGTGTAATAGATACCAGGCCGACAACCGACGGGTGTACAACACATAATATTCTAAGATAACCTATACGGGGCAATGTCACAACCGGTAGTCAACGATAGGTAGCACACCGTGTCTAGCTGCCTTCGACGGGTTTCAGTTTTCAACGAACGGCCGTACGGCATTTGGTTAAGGGCGATCGCGTATTGCGTGCAGTGACGTGGTGACACGGTGACAGTAAGCTGCCGGCTATCGGCAATTTAAACCACCAGAACACATAGAACGCTAGCACGAATGGGAAATTATGCTCCATTATTTAGAAATCGTGCTTAAGGCTGGGGCTTTTTTTCTGCCATTTCGCTATCATTAAAGTGCAACAGAACTTGAGCGATGTGTCTGGCCATCCGGAATGGAGTAATGGACAACAGTTTTTTTCTTCTGTTGAATAATGTCCCAAGCCCCTGATACACTGTGCTCTTCTAGTTCCACCAAAACACTCCAAATAAGCTTGCTGGAGGTAAATCCGGAATTCGCAACCGACTCGCTCCTCGACCACAATGTATCGAGAGAGATATGGTTTTCGAAGCATGTCAGGGCTAAAATACGCTTAATACTTTGGCGATGACGATTAACTTGATAAGGTTGCCTAACGAAGAGTTGTTTCAGCTATAGAGCTCAAGGATAGCAACATATTAGTGAAGACAGCCCGGTCTCGATGGCGATTATGTAGAACCAAAGAGAAGAGGACGACGTTCGTCGTCTTAATGCGAATTTTAGATAAGAATGTAATGCTCCAGTAACCCACATTGTCACTGTTCACAATGGTTTATCGATCGCATAATCGGGGGACGGGGGAGATAAAAATAGCCCACCCGCCCTACCCTGGCTGACGGAAGTTTTGCCCACAGCTTAAAGGGCGCCCATTGACCGAACCAAATTTCAACCAATTAAACTCAATCAATGCCACAATCTGTTTTTAACTAATACAGATAGCGAGAGGGAAAAAAACATCAGCCTCACACTCATCACGATCATCCGATCGTTTTGAACGCCTTCTCTCATGCAATCTTCCTCGCGCGAGGCATGAATCATTTTTAACGGACCACGGGTGACACGTGCTGTGTTTGGTCGGTAGTGTATAATTACCGCACATTAAGTTACATTTTAATGAACAAATTTTAAAACCACCGGCTGGCTACACTCGCGGGGTTGAATTGTTCTGCCTTCCAGCACCCTTCCGTATCCAACCCCTGTTTGACACACGGGCGTAGTGTGGCCACTAACCAATCTTCGAACAACAGCAGGCAGAAATCATCCACATCTACGTTTTGCTGATAAAGTTTGAAGTAGTTCTAAAAATGAAAAAATCCATACAAAAATAGGGTCAACGTGTGGCGTGCCGTTCGTTTGTTCAAACAGTGGGGCTCGGTCCAACCACTTGTAGCGCCCCTTGTTCACGTGTTTCAGTTAGCGCATTTTAATGTTTTTTTTTCACTCCTTCCACCTTCTTTACGCCGATCGGATGATTTTCTCGAACCTCCACACCGTTTGTCCCGCTTTTCACCCCGGTCAATAGAAAGACCGGCCGGGACACGCTGTGCGCAGAATGTGTAATCAGTTACACCATTCGCACAACACCGTCCGGATCAAATGGGAGAAAGCTTCCGTTTTCTCGACAACGACGTGGTTTTTTTTTTTTTTGGACCGTACTCCAACTCCACCACGGACTGCTCCAACGGGTGGGTCAACCCTGCCGTTCGACTATTTTCATTTCAATTTCACAATGTTGCTCTCGTGAGGGAGAAGCGTTCATGTGTTCTCGGGCCTTCTTCCGGTCGTAGAAGCCGTTTGCTTTCTTGGTGAATTTTGTTTTGGAGAAAAAGAACTTAATTTGCATACTTTCAAGTGCTTTTGGGAAGTATGCGTTGTTATGTTCCTGCTAAAAAATAGTCCCACCCAACCCCCGCCAAACGCCAACTTTGAGGTTGCTCGACAGTTTTCTTCCATTTTTCCAATCGCTCGCTCTCTCTCGCTCTGTCAACCACACACTCACGCCACACGTGAATCATCTGATGCGATGGCAGCAAGTAATACACACATAGAAAAAGAAGAACCGGCAAACATAGCAACATTATATGGCCTACTCGGTTGTGCGTGAGTGTGTCTCTGTACAATTCTCTTGTTTTATCGTGCCCCTCTCTGTCGAAGCGAATGTTCTACATCGTCTGGCCCATAATTTTGAGGCGTGTGAGTGGCGAAATTAGAGTAAGAAGACGGAAATCTCTCTCCACTCCCCCCATCCACAGATCCCAAAAACATCATCCGAGCAACATGTGGTGTGGGGGTGGTCGCGAATAAACACCGCAAGAACAAGAAGACAATCCCGGGGGTTGATGGTTTAATGCTGAGCGTTTTCGTGCAGGCGAACAAGTGGGAGATACATGTGACCGGATAAAAATGCTTACCGCAAAACGGACTACCGATTTCAACTCGTACTGCAATTTCCGGTGGAGGAAAAGTTTGTTTTTCCCCTGCGATATGTGTTATTAATCGTTCCCGGGCTTGGCCCGATTGCTTGTCAGAACGGCAGCAATGGGGGATGATGATGGGATGATTACTGTTTTGCAGCGGCGGCGGCTTCTGCTGCTCACACACTTTCGTTTTTCACACTCGGATTTTCCTGCCACAACGGATTTCACCACACACGCTGGTCCGAACTGGATAAAGCACACTTACGACCGTACACAACCACCACTAGTGCGCCGTTATCACCACACAAACAGCGGATAAAGTCGCGGAAAATTTAGAACGTGTTTATTGTTATCGTGCAGTTTGGATATTGCGAGCGAAAGCGAAGCGCACACGGGCATTGGAAAGAGATGGACGCGCGAGCACGGCAACTTCAATTTTCCTTCTGGCGTGACCGAAGCACGCGAACGACCCGAAGCGCCAAATGCAGCGGCAACTCTTTGCCGAACAGTGACAGCTCGCGCCGGCGAGCAATGACAGCTGTCATTTCGGTGAGCGGACCGGACAAAAACGAACGCCCTGTTAATTTTCCGTTATTTTTTGTTGCTATTAAAAAAATAAAATGTTTAGCGTACTATTTATCTATGGGTAGTAGTTTTCAACATTTCAAGAGCTATTTTGTTCCATCTCCTGCGTTCACGGGAATGCTGTATACAGATCGGGTTTGCTCTTAATAGGAATTTCAAGCGTGGACTGTAAACGCACACAATTCGTGTTATACCAAATAATTTTAAATTTTGTTACCAAATCTTGAACTATAAACATTAGTTTGCTCAAGAATATATCGTAACCATGGATAATAAAATCTAAGTATCTGGCTATTTTTCCGAAAGGGGTTTTAGAAACAGGATCATAACACAATATTTTACCATGCCGTGCATTTGTCTGTTGCAAGAGAAACGCTTCGTAAATTTTTGAACTTTTCCTTGCTCCAGTAGGTCTTTTTATGGACAATATGCTAATTGAGATTAATGGTTCTGCACACTTTATGAAGAATTTTGCAAGAAATAAACGTACGAAAATGTTTGCACACACAATACAATCAGAATGCCTAACCTAGCCTTTTGACCTTATCGCTAACAAGCTCCTCCCTATTTTTAAACGCTTCACGTTCTCGTCAGTTGCGTTCGTCTACGCGCGGTGAGCGGTTGTGCTTTGCGGCTACGCGTGTTGTGTACGGTGGTCATTCTTACTGTCGTTTTCGTCGTTCACTCGTCGTCATCGTCCTTACTGTCGTTCACTCTTACGTGTCGTGTAGCAAAAGTGTTTTTTCACAATGTCCGTCTTCATGGTAAGTGACGCAAAAGCCGGTAAGATTAGACTCAACTGGCTCAAGTGTGTGTGTTGCGTACAGTTCCAGGATCCGCTATATCAGCACATTTTCACCGAAGTGGAGCACGTTCATAGACACATTTCATGGGTTGCTCGTTACTACTACACCTGGAACATCCTAAACTCTCCATTGCTGTACCTGAATCGACCGTCCTGGTCGTTCATGCGGACCAGCATTCGCTTCGTGACGGAGACCTGGGCACAGCTGAACACCCTGGTCGAGCGAGGGCGCCGTCGCGAGTTGAAGGCATTGCTCCAACCCCTCGAAGATCAAAAACCGATATGGGAAATGAGCAAAAAGTTCCTGGGGGACGTGATTGAGCGATCGGAACTTTTTTACGCACAGAACCTGATTGATGATGATGTTGATCAATAAAGCATTTGGTTGTCCGGCTGTGCAGACGATGTTTTCCTCTAGTGCTCGTTTTAGATGACTCGCGCCATTGCAGCATTATGGAGAAGTTAACATTTTTCAGAAAATAATAAAACATTTAATAGCGATCAAATTCCGCTTCGTTGTACTATGTTGTGTGATCCTTGAAATACAAGAATAAAAAGAAACTGTGGTTGAAGGGAAAAACTCCTTCTCGTAGCACCCAGTAGCCAATGCCGTGTAGTAACTTATCGTCCAAACGCTAGTGCTATTAGGTGTCCCCATCAAACTGTCCCGGCCACAATCGTGTCCTTGTCTTCTGCATTAACCGGTAGCGAATCAAGCACCGGTCGCATTGCCAAGCATCAGGCATCGAAATTGCATTTGGCGATTGGGAACTTTGAGAGGACCAGCGTTGTATCCTTTGGAAAATTGTACATGTGCGACCTCATCCGCCTACTTCACACACCGTATTAATTAATTGTTGAGGTCCGTCCAAGCTTTGTGTTTGGGTATGGGGAAAAATTATTGGCGTTACGCAATTAATGGACCACCCCCTGTTATCATTTTTCATTTTTGTTGGCAATTTCCCGGGTTAAGTTCAGCACAAAAACTAATCTCACATCCCCCCTTTCCCTTACCTCTTATAACCCAACCCCACCTCTCAAAGCCACCCCTCCAGCAACTCCACCCCCCCCCCCCACCATCGTAAAATAATCATTTGCTGCATCGATGCTCAACCTTCCTACGATCCCACTTCACGGCTCCAATACCCTCTACCGGTCCCTTGTTTTCCCCTTCTTCGCTTCCTTGCGTACATCTCTCAGCACCAATCTGATCTTCATTACAGTCTGTACAGTGGGCTCTCTCTCACTCTCTCTCTCTTACACACACTCTCAAATCGATCGCTCTCGTCCTGCACCACCGACGGCATTGTTTCGCACGCTGACGCACGCTCAAGTTTGATGTGTGCGCGAGCAAATACTAATTGCGCTTTTATTTTTACTTCTTGGGACCGGAAACGGTACCCTAAAATCGGTCTACACGGAGTGATACTTCCAACACAAATACAATTTTGCGAAAAAAATGCTGTGAGTTTGGTATGGAAATGTGTCAAAAACCGACAGAGCTACGAGTTACGCTTCGTCTAGATTTGAAGATTTGATTTGATTTGAAGATAGCAAAGTGAAGGGGATGCTACGGGATAAATGGAGAGGGGAGGTGAAGAAAGAAAGACGAACACTACTTCGGATACGAACAAGGGATCGCTTTCGTGTTTGGCACACGTGTGCAACGATCGCGCAACATCCTCTAGTGACCGGACCCAAACTTCCGTTCGGAAGGAGGATATCTTGCTATATCACCAATCTAGCAAAACCATGAAACCTAAGAAACACCAAGTAAACAAATGAATCTTCATCTCAGGTTCGGTAGGCCGGAAAAGAGAGGCCCATCATGTAAATGTGTCCTATTGAAGATATTTTCTCCAACTCCCGAGATTGACGATACTTCTATATACACGCACAAACACATACAATGGATGAGAGGCTCCACACGAAAAACGATCCCGCCACCACTCGACGCAACACATTCGAGGGCAAGCGTGATTCCGGGAAATATTGCAGACGAGTGCGCAATGCGTGTCGTCTGTATCGTCTAGTGATCGTACTAGGACACACTAACACACCCTCGATCACATCATTCATAAGTACGAGGTTGGCACGAGCCAACCGACCAGACAGTACAGCGGAGCAGTAGCAAACGGACGCCGGGCTAAGAACAGGACAGGACGAAAATTTCAACAACAGCCTCTTCAACGATGCTCACCGAATTCGAAGAATATATGGTAAGAGCGTGTCCTTGCGGAACAGAAAACATCGTTCACATCGTGCGGAATTAAACAAAACTCCCGGTGTTCTTCTTTCGGCAGGAAAGCGTGATGTTCGAAGTTGGCTATTTTATGCGTCGGGCCATGCACACGATACAGTTTCCTGGGTGTGAGTCCGAGGAGCTGTACAAAGGCGTGGTGTGGGACCAGATGCTGACGGTGCTCGCTTTGATGAACGCGGTGATGGTAGTGTATGGACCGGAAGTGAACAAGTACTTCGACTACCTACGGTACCTGCGTGAGGAGTGGATCGAGCTGATGGATACATTCCGGGCCGTAGTTTCGCTGGAAGATGGACCGTTTATTGTGCTGGACATGGTGGATGACGAATCCCTTGAATCGTTTCAGTTCTAATCGCGGTGGCTGATCGTGTCACAATAAAACCAGATAATGTTTTGTTTCTATTTTTTGTGTGTAGTTTGATTCTGTTTGATGCGTTGTGCACGAGATGGAAAGCGTTAAAATCTTCAAAAAGAGTTAATGGGCAAATATTCATGAAAGAAATAAAAAGGAGCAACTATCTAAGATAGAGAAAAGAGAGACCGATAGTGGCTACGGAAGTAGAGAGGAAGATCCCTTTCACTATTCAACCCTGGAGACCCGAAAGTGAGTTGGTCGATCCCCAACTCAGATATAAGACATCGCGCGGTTGTAAAAGTGATTTTTACATTTTTGGGGCCTCAATGCTTGAACTCTACTGTGATTTGAACTGAGCTGTTCTGTTTCCAACGATAACTATGTTGCAACATCGCGTGAGTCCGTCGATCATTCGTCACTTCTTCCAAGATAAGAATTGGGAGAGGACATCATTACAATAAACAGAACTAGGGCTCTTTTCTCTACTACCTCACCCTCATAGAACTACCCGTGAGCGAGATGATCATGTATGAATTACTTTTTATTTTACCCCTCACTCATTCACTGAACGCTTCGAGCATTAATCACCAGTGGCTGCATCTTCGAAGTGGCCGACTAGTCTTTGCAACTTTGCCGGACTTTGCCGAACTCGTAAGGTTGGTAAGGACACTCACTGGGCGACGATTATAATTGCGTTTTATCACCTTTTGGCTGCAGTTTGCTGCTCAACAGTATCGATGCCGTAGATTTCGCCCGAACGTTATTGGTTAGTCATAGGGTATGCCGACACATGCGCATTTCAAACGGGGCATGATTTTGTGGCGGTTATTTTTTTCAATTAGTTTTGTAAGGAAATATGTTGCTAACGAAACTGGAAACTGGTCTTACCGTTGCTACATGTGCCGTTTGTATGGTGCTTGTATCCAAATTGGCAATTGAGTTTTTGAGCTTTAAACAATTTTAAGAAATTTTACTGCTTCAAATAGACTTCAACAACTGTTTACTGGTTATTATATTATCGTAACCATCGACACACCACCAAAAATCCCGTGAAAACTAATGGACTGAGAGTCGCTCATGAGTTTTACGTGATGCGAAGATCCAACAAAGAAGAACGAGAGATGCAACGGAAGTGGTCGTGACTGGTCTAAAGAAGAAATGAAAAATGGAGGGAGTACCAAAGCAACGAACGATGACGAAGTTTAAAATGGCGTCTAAATGATCATGGTTGCCATAGCGGTAGACCCAGAAGTGATGCTCAGGAACAAAAATAAGGGGTTGCATCTTGGCCTCTTGGCAATATGATATCCCAAGCATGAACTGTCCTCGATCGGGTGATCACTGGAACGCAACATATGACGTCAAGGGTTGTTACAATGGTACAGGCGGATGTTGCAGAGGGTGCAGCGATCTCTGACCCAGCGAGTGCTGAGCAGTTTCCGTTGTGCGAGCTTCTTGGTGGCTCTGGAACAATGGTAGACTTCTTTCGAAGCCACCTTCGTCGAACAAGGCTCCGAAGGCTGGCTTCCAATCGGGATACTCCCGGTGAATCAAAACCTAATCACGTGATCGTGGACTGTCCGCAGGTCTGTCAGAAACGCAAAATTTTAAGGCACACGTTGAGGTCATTTAAAATACCGCCCGGAAAACTGAACCCATTATGTTTTCTAATTTTTCTCGCGCCTTTTTCGAACAATTTTATCACACACCATTTGCTACCTATCTTTGGATGGATATTTCTAAACCCAAGCGGGACCTCGGACGACTCACAACCTTTTACCTATTACTGTTACATTTCGATCTCTCCATTTCGAAACTTCTCCTCTCTAAATACCTGTGGCGATGGACGAAGCTGGAACTGTACAGAACATTTATAGTCCCAGTACTCACATACGCCTCTGAGACATGGACTCTGTTCAAAACTGACGAAACCCTCTTAGCCGCGTTCGAGAAGAAGATGCCCAAAAGGATTTTTGGCCCCGTATGTGTGGAAGGACAATGGAGGAGCCGCTATAATGATGAACTCTACGAGCTGTAGGATGATTTCACCATCGTGCAGCGAATTATACTCGCCAGGTGCCTCAAGAGTTAGCATATGGCTGTTGCCAAGAGTGTCAGAGGATCACGCTACGGAAGTAATCATTAGTATCGAGAGCGATAATTATGCGAGTTGTTTTAGAACAATTAACCACCAATTAGTCCCCAGTTTAGCCTTTCTTCCAGAAAAGTGAGGATGCTGTAAAGCGTGGTCAGGAAGTAACGTACGTAAATCGCTAGAACACGGGTTCGTCGCGTGAATCATCGTTAAAAGTAGTCTGATTTTTTTGCAAGCGACGTCCGACCGCGATAATCACTAGTGAGCGCTTCATCCCATTGGCAATAAAGCTCATGGCTCACAGGAAATTTTGCATAAAGCGGGTCTTTATAGCGGACACGAAATCCAACCGAGTTTGGGAAGTAAATTGAAATGTAAGCAACCCGTTCGCACGTTATAGGCTGATAACCCCAAATTCCTGATCTAATCAACTCACACGTGTCCACATTAGCAAAAGGGGATGTGTTTTACTGACTCAACTGTGCAGTGTGTTGTTTCACAACTTCGAATAAAACTATACAATTGGTTTTAGTTGGTAAATAGAGTTTCTGCAAACACCTAGAATGAGTCTAGAATGTGAAAGAGCGTAATTAGCTCCACCAATGCTGTTGCCTACGGTTGGCTGTTGGATGATGTTTATAAACACAAAAAAATGGGGAAATCGTAGATAGGCGAGTGTGTGTGTGAGGTCGTGTCAATTTGAAACGACACATTTCAGATTTCATATTGCATACAGTACAGCAAACCAAACATGAAGCAATTCATAGCTGGAAGACTATCCTGCACGCCGTGAACACGAGCTGGTGCGGCCCGGACGGCATACGAACCCCGGTCTTGTCGTGGCAAGGCTGACTCATGAAGAGCGTCTATCCGTTCGCGAAAACATTCGCATGTTTTTGCTTTTTAGTATTCTCCTACCTCATCTTAATCGCCTCACTAACGCACAACACTTGATACACTGCACCACACACACACGACGGTTCTATTTCAGCCAGGTTGAGATTTCCTTCGCACTGTTATACCGGCGTAGAACAGCGCATATCCGACTTCCGTAATGTAAACGTTGAGGTAATGAACTATCGACCGTAAACGTACCATTTTCGTAGAGTGCACTTTTCCTTCAGATTGTTGAAATTGATCGCTCGACGACGCGATGACGCCGGACGGCCGTGTATTCGCTCTCTGTCGGTTTGCCCGTACGGTTCAGCGGCGAAAAGCGTGAGCGCGTGTGTGTGTTTGGCAAAGCACATAGAAAGACGTGAAGTGTGTGTGCGTGCGTGTGGGTGCATGAGGCTTCACGCACGACCGCCGTGTGTGCGTGAATGCTTGTTTATGTATCGGACACATAAATGCGTGTGTGCATAAACCAAACCGTCTCCGTAAGTCATCGTCGTTTCGTCGAGGACACCGAAAAATGGTATTTGCAGCAATTTAGTGACACACATACACACACACAACACAAACGCACCATTCTTGATTCTTTTTGTCTGACAATTTGTGCACCATCCAAAAACGTTGCCAAATTTCCTTCCACTGTACAGTGTATGGAACGATGAGATACAAAGAGAGGAGAGAGAGGGAATGACTGGCGAAGCATCCGTGACCGTGGTGTGGAGTGCATGCAAAAACTCTTTTTGCACCGAATATAAGCGAACCAAACAACGCGGAGACGCACTCACACACCCACGGGGGACATGGTGGCCCAACATTAGACATATGTGTGAGTGTGTGTGCTGGTGTGGAAAGTGCTATTTTTAACTCAATTTTTTAATGTTTTTTGCAAAAACAAAGGAAAGAAAAAACAAACACGGCAACGCCAACTAGACGATGCATGCACGCGCGTGTGTGTGTGTGTGTACGTAGATGCAAACACAACTTATGTTGCGAGTGCGTGCCCGTGTGCAGGAGTGTGCGTGTCAGCGTTAGTGCGTGTGTTGGCGAGTGTGTGTGTGTGTGCGTGCTTCGGCTGGCCGGTAAAAGGGCTCTCAGCTTTTCTTTGTGTTTCGAACGCGAACCGGGCGCGATTCGCTTGTGTGCGTGGATTTTCGCCATACAAGCACACAGATACACACCGTGTGTGGCATCCGAGTCGGTGTTAGAAGAGTAGCAAGCACAACAAAAAGAAAGAAGGAAGGAAAAAGAAGAAATATACGCAACCTGAAATTAAAACGTGTGTCGTCGAGTAAAGAATTTGGTTTTTGGATAATTGTTTTGTTTTGCTACATATTGTTTGAGAAGAACCGAACAAACCCGAACAAATTGTATTTGTGTTTTCTAAGCTGATTTTGTGCTGGTTGGTGCTAAGCGTGTTAGTGGTGTGCTGCTTTCGTACGTTAAGAGAAAAATTGTTTTCAAAACAAAACTACGAAAACACTATCGTGCGCTAGTGATTTTCAGGGCAATAGAAAAATGTGTCTCCACGTTTAAAACAATAAGCGATTGCGACATAACCGCATAATCGCAGCAATCTGCGTCTTACTGTTGTTATGTCTGGAGAACCGAAGCACATTTTTTTATGCGTGGAGACACTTGTTTTATCGCCTGAGAAGTACTGTAATGATTGCGAGAAAGTTAGGAAAAACTAACTGCTCTAACATCAGGTAAGTGTTTGTTGCTCATTATTTAATGCACCTATGATTTTGATTCTGGACTTCTAATGACGCAAAATATGAAGTTGCTCAGTAAAGCTCCGTTAAAAGCTTTATTTTCCCCCTCCAATATGTTTTCGTTGATCGCGCTTTCATGCGCTGTAATTACTTGAGACCTTGAGAGACTTAAGTCATCAACTGAGTGTCCTTGACTTGAGAATCTGGGAGGATTCCGTATTTTCGACTTCTTCTGCATCTGCAACCATAAAGCATAAAGCAGTTTAACAGACCGTATATAGATTACGACAAGATCCCCATAAGCTGAATGATAATCACAGTTGTTTGTAAAAGTGGGAATTGCCAGGGTCCGGATGGGATTGGATCCTGCATACCGTCGTGCCAGTAAGCGGGTCCGTTACCGATAAACCATCAGACCACCAGCCGATGCTGTCGTTTAACATGGTATTACGTGCGGAAATTGATGCTGGTACAATAATCCTTCCCACGAATGGAATTCTTGATCGCGAGACTTCATACTTGAATTTAACATCCTTAAATCCAATAGATGTACAGATTTCCGAAATGCGGATTAAATGCCACGACTGGACTAGATCTATCTCCTAACGATACTTTTTCTATCGTAGGGCCGACCGAGAATACCGAGAATCCTAGTGTTCAAGTGTCCTACTATCAGAATGTCCAAAGTGTTATGCTGTTTGGTTATTCTGTAAGTTCGTGCTGAAGATTGGATGCTCTTCCGGTGATGAAGATAAAGATACTTAATCAAACAAACAAATACAACGCGAATGGAGAGAGCCGAGCCTTGACAGCCAACTGCAATCTGCGTAGCAAAACGCACACAAAACCAATGCACTGCTTGCTTGGATTGATTTTGGGTTGTTGAGATGATGATTGTGGGGTGGACCAGCAAGGGGATCACACCAAAAAAGGGGGAGAAAAGGTACAGTGTCGCGCGAGGCCCCAATGTCGAGCGACGCCATCATCGGTTGTCGTCCGTGGTTGATGGGGTTGCAAGGGAAAGGGCGAAGGTGTATGCGCAGGTGTGTGGATGCGCGGTATATAGTCAAAGTATGAAAAAAGAAGTAAAAATAAATCATTCATTTTCCACACACACACACACACACACATACACGACACGGAGCATCATGGGCTATTCGCCACCCTGTTCCGCTAAAAGCACCCTGAGCCCTGCTTTGTTTCTTTTTATTTTCTTCCGCTTCTTTTGCGAGTTGTTTGCTTTTAAACGCAATCGAACGGTGGCGGTGGACGCGCGAGACATCTTTGGCTACCTTTTTTTTTTATTCCCTCCCTCCTATCGCTGTCTTGCTCTGTCGCGCGCATCTTGCTAGCTTCTGCCCGGTGCGGTTTGCTGCGATTAAATGCTCACGTTCTCGGCAGTCTCATTTCATCTCCCCGCTTCCGGAGGTCCGTCCACCCCACCCCAGGCTCCGTTTGTCATCCCGTTGGTGTACGCCACCCTTCTCGAACGTTGCTTTCTTGGCAATACCAATTTTTTTTCTTTCTGGTGTGCTGCTGCGTTTCATTGCGCTTTCCGTCGTCCCATTCATTCCGCTCCGGTCCGCGGATGGGCTTCCGCTTCAGAAGATATCCCCACAAAAACACACACACACGCACACACCAAGCGACTGTGGTGTGGACCAGAATCGGCAAATGGTAAAAGGCGTCGCCGCCCGCACTATTTCACCCTTTTTCCCCTCCCGGCTCTCCTTCCTGTCTTACCTTGCCCTTGTCGGTTGATGTCGGGAGGTTTTGGGTTTTGTTGTTTTAGCGCGTCGCAGTACAACTTCGATGTTGTGTTGTGCGCGCACTCACCACTCCCTCTCCCCAGGTGGATCAACTCCCCCTTTTGGTAGGGTGGGTTTGCTTTGGAGTGAATTTTTTGTAATCGGTTCACCAACATGCAAAACAATTTGCGGAAAATAAGACCAAGGAGCTATTACGCTGAGTAAGTTTGGCTGGCAATATGGGGATCTGGAACTTTTGGGTCTTCCAGACTAGAGCCTTTGGGCCAGAGTAGAGGGCTTGTGTGGGCTATTTTAAAGTCTAGAGAATTCGCTTCTCCCCTAGAAGACATCACCAGCAAAAGACAATTACTCATCGTCTACCTTTCGGATCAATAGCCGTTAATTCTGGTTAGTGGATTCTGGTGAGCCCTAGTGTGTGACAGCCGTCTTTGCGTGATCCGCGACTGGCCGGACGTGGACCGAGCGATGTTTCGTAACGGACAAAGTGTACCGCACTCGCTCACTGGATAGGGAAAGAAAGGGGTTTGGTTTATATTGTTGTTGTGTGGTCATTATTGCGCCAACTCGCGGCGGTAAAATGGGGCACGAATGAGTCAACGGGTGGCTCTCCCCACCCACCAAACGATGGTGCGGCACAGTGGCAGCGAAGATGAAGAAGAAGGTGTTGGATATGGCCTTTTGTCTTTTGTCTAGCTCCGGTCGATGGTCCCGCCGAGATAGGCCCCGCGACGTGGAGCGCCTTCTTCTGGCACTTTTTGTTGTTGTTGTGACCTGGTGGATTTGGTCTGGAATATGCTCGGTTTGTGATGCGTGGACGCATGAACTCTTTAGACGACATTGCTCGACAGTTCCAACCTAGGCCTAGGAACTGGTGGGGGCAAGAGTCCTACTAACGCTACATCACATTTGGCGTGATTTCAACATTTTCTTTTCCGAATATTTCTAGGAGCGATTTGTAGGACACATTGCTGCTTGTTATGCTACTATGTACGGTAAAGCTACACATCTCCTGACAGCTCTTCCCTACTCTTAGTAGCGGTGTCCAGAGGCTCATCTTCTGACCTGAACTAAACGCCTGGACTGTGTGTATGTGTATTTCTGTACATCGGCCTAACGCAAAGTGAGTGGGTTTTTGTAAAAAAAAAATCCGATGGTTTATGCGAGCATTGGCACATCACGCGCGGAGATGCGATGGTCCACGTTCCGTCCTTTCTGTGCGCCTCCCCCTCCCCCACGTTTAATGAGGCGGGCGGGCGGTCAATGTTTGATGATGAACCTTCTGCGTGTGTCGTTTCGGACCAGGACTACACACAAACCAGCGCAAACGAAGCAGCAGCTACCCTTTCTGCGTACGGCAAGCATTATTGAACGTTCAGTTCGCTGTGTGGTGCTATCACTGGTAAGGGGTCTCCACCGGGGGTCGTTCGATCGTTCGGTTCGTCGGTTTCGAACCACCTCTCTTCTTCGCTTGTGTGCCTTCCCCGAACATCATCTCCGTAAGTGCACCGTCCATCACGGCTAAAGATGGCGATGATGAGCAAAACCCCCCTGTTTATTCCTCCTTCACCTTGCGGACGGTTTTTGTAAGCGGAATTTGCTTAAAGTGCACCCGCGTGAGGTGCGGACGGTGTGAACTGAACGGAACAGCTGCAACGCGGCTTTCTTGGCGCTTGTTGGGTGTTCGGTAGGGTCAGCATTGTTCATTCGCAAGGTATGATGACGAAGAAAAGCTGTACTGCGCGGGGAAATATAGTTTAATTTTCCCGCAATTTCTTAATGGGAGGTGAGAAAATTCACACGCATCACGATGTGTGTGTGTGAGTGTTCGATTTCGGAATATTTCTTGCCCAAATTGGGAGTGTAAGCTCGATGTGCCCTCCAGAGGTCACATTCTTACGTTACTTCCGCAAGAAATCTCTTCTCGAACAATGTAAAATTCGTGTAAATATTAGAAAAATTTAGCGAAGGAAGAAAACTCCTGTATTCTGGTTGGAAAACCGGTGGCAAATGTCAATCAATCTAGTTTGCGTGTTTGCCCACCACCACACGGCTGCTATGATGGCGAGCGAAGATACACTCGGTTGGTACGGAAACGTTGCGGTCGATGTTGAGAGTGGGCGAGAAAAGGGGAGCGAGACAAAGAGCGAGAGACGAAGAGAGAGAGAGAGAGGGTGATTCGAATACAGCACAAATGTATGCAAGGGGTTTATGTCACGTTTTCGCGTCCCCACACACCACCATTCCTCTCTCTCTCCGGCCGGCCGTTTTCCATCACTGCCAAGGCAAAAACATGATTAAAACCGTGCCATCATCAGGCCGGGGAGCGTTAGCTTTTTCTTCTGCTCGGGTCGGTACGCTCCCTTACACCTTCTTTTCCCTTTTTTCGGTTCACTAATTTTTGAAGGTATGCTTTGATTGGCACATTTCTTTCCATTTCCCATCCTGCTCCACCGACCCACGATACTTCAGTTTATCTAATATTTGTGGCAAATAATTATCTTTCCTCTGCTTACCTTCGTTTGGGTGTTTTTTCTGGTTCCTCCCGTACTGCCTGGCGTCCCGAATTTTCCACTGCCATCCCCCAATGTGATTCCATTCCAGCATTGAGTTTTGCGTATTGGTGGTGCAGGAAATTGAGTAAAACACACACACACACACTCACAGAACGCTATGAAGGGACTTGTTTCGTTATAATTCACTCGCACTGTCCTAATGGAAAACTTTTGGTACGCAAAAAAACAAACACCGAAACACTTTTCTTTTTTCGCGACGTGCGAAAACCGTGATCCATCTAACAACACTGAACATAGAACTGAACCGTGTACCAGTATGCTTCCGGTGTTGAAAAAGTGTTCAGTAATATTTCCATAGCAACCAAAGAAAGGCTACTCTTCAAAATTCAAAATCAATTAAAACGTATTCTACATATTCCTGGTTTTGGCAAGGCCTACTTGTCTATACCCTCAAGAGGTCTTGCCATTAGTGACATGCCAGTCCCGCAGGGTGGTGTCGTTATCGCTTCGACCACCGGACCACCGCCTATAGACAGAACGAATTAGTTCCAAAGAACTCCTTATCTGTTCCATTCCTTTGCTGGGTAAAAATAAATGAGTGAGTTGATTCTTACTTATGAATTGATCGATTCAAATAACCACAGATAGTTGGAGAGACGTTTTTGAGGTATTAAATCTCGCGTAATTAGATATTATAGGTCACGGAGAATTGAACTCGTAAAGACTCGACCATCTCGAAATCGGACTCGAACTGAATGACTCCTTCCTATCAAGCCAGGAAACAATCTAGGTTATTCAATTTAAAAATAGACTATTCTAAATTAATTCTACTACTTCAGATGCATTCAAGCAAATACTTCTTTCACTAAGCACTGAGTGAACAAATATGGACGAATCTTTAGTACAAAAAAAGAATCGAGCCTTTTTTGTTTTGGGAGAGTCAGTAATTTGCAGCTGCTGCAAGTATTCATAATTCCTAATGGGGATTGCTTTTAGCCGCAACAGCTGGGTTTTGTGAACAGCATCGACAGAAGAGCGTCTGCATGGGAACCTTTATGGTATCAAAGCTTTGCTGGACCTTTCTCTCTCTCGCTCTCTCTCTCTCTCTAAGCTCCCGTTGCATATTAGTCTGGAACTGCATGCAAAGCGAGGGCAGAGAGTGGGCAATAACGTTTCTATGCTGCACACTGACACACGCCACATCACACGCTCCTCGACTCCTCCTCGACAGGGTTTCTGTTCGTCGCTGGGCAAAGGAAAGAAGTCAAAACCGGAGCTCAACCCCGAAACCATGTTGAATGTCCTTTTGTGCCGCCTGTTGTTGGTGGTAGTGGTTGGTTGGTTCGTTGTTTTTCGCTACCCCACACAGCACACGAGCACCCACAGTCTCGTACACAGTCTCGCTGCCAAGTCTTTGGTCAAAAAGGACAACAGCGCATCGACGACTGAGTTTGTTTTTCGGTTCGGGGTGTGTGTTTTTTTTTTTTCTTTCTTCCCGATGCTTTCCTTTCCCAGAGTTCGAGCGGTAAAGGCAGGCTCCCGAAAATTGCTAAGTAATAAATTTAATTTATGTCCGTCACGTCCGGGGATCGTCCTCCTGCCTGCTTTCCTTCCACGTTGGAGCACGCGAGCGGTGGAGGCCATGTTGGAATTTTCCGACCACTAGTCACGGGAAATGGCCGACCAGAATGAATGCTGGGGATGATGTGTTTCGACTTTACTCTCTTCACTGGCGGCGAGCAGGATGCCAACTATCTGTGTTGGCCACCTCCACCGTCAATAAATGGGCGAGCGAGCATCGCTTCTGTCTTCCAGTCCGGGGTGACATTGGTGCTTTTATTACTGTCCCCGGAGGTCGTTAGTCTCCCGAGCAGCGTTTGCCACATTGGTCCGGGTCTCGGGCAGGGATTCTGTTTTTCGTGCGCGTAGACGATTATGGAGGTTTCTTTTCTACAATATCATTGTAGATCGTTGCGTGTGTTTTCTTGTTGTTTGATTTTAAACGTCTATTGTAAGCTTTTGTATTGGAATAGGATAGGACCTCTCTGTTGCTTTGCTTTGTGATTTCACCTGTAAAGAAGGATGAAGTTGTGTTTAGTTATTGGCAGTCGCGTCCATAAGCTACGTAAAATGGTGCCATAATGGTGTGGCGTCTGGCACGCATCTTCCCAAATTGTTTGTCCAGGAACAGAGTCACGTTCCTGTCGCAAACGTATGCCGATTGACGGTTGTATTTCATTGCCCATTGGGTATTTTAGTAGGGTGTAGTAGCTAAAAACTACGACGATTATTTTGCGATGCTACCAGTTCAATCATTCGCATATTAGGCACAATATTAAAGTCTTTGTACAGTTCGTAGAGCTTTTCGGATTGTCCTTTCTCAGAGACCATGTCTCAGAGAGATACAAGTTCCGTCGTGAAAAGTATTTTGAGTTGATAATGATAATGAGCCGATATGAAGCCAGCTTACTCTTCAAATGATTGGCCGTCTAGGCTTTGTTTGATGGCGGGCGTATGAGAGCTCTTCAATCACAGACGCCTAACAGCCCTAATAACGAGTCTCTGGGGAGATCTAGCGATTTGGTGATCCTCGTGCACTCGTTCATCGTCCCCATAGGACGGACCATCCCGCTTCAGCAAATCCTAGTTAAACCTGCAGAAACGTTTTCAGTAGCCGATTATTACTACAGGTTTTTGTGGGCCGTATTGAATGGACTCATTTAGTGTATGAGCTGTATCGCTGGTGTTGATAGATGTATTCCTGCTACTTCTTTTGGAAATATTTCGAAAGCTTTTGGTAGTTAATAGGTAAACGCTTTTTTCATTAATGTTTCAGATTAATTATTTCCACTCCACGCTAGTAGAGGCTTCAATAATTAAATTTCTTCCTAATATTCCACCAGCAGTTGTACGCTACAGCCAAATAAAAAGATCCAAATATTGCATCACATACAAAATGCATTCATGTTGCAAAAATTCATGCATCTGCAAACACCGCTCAGTTCGAAATTGTACCACACACACACACACACGTGCGCATCCCGAACCTATACCTATGCCCGGAGTTTTGAGCAGGAATAGTTGACATTTTTCCTATCGATCGTGCTGTGTGTTTGCACCGGGCTGGGTCGGTTGATTGTTTTATATCTACTCGTCCTATTGGTGTTTTTTTTTTTGTTGCTCTCTTGCATCCTCACGTCCACGGAATGTGCATTGTGCAATTGCGTCCCCAGAAACACGCACATGCCACGGGTATGGACCAGCCTTTCGGTTCGGTCCGGGTCCGTGTGTACGTCGTTATCTTTGTTCTGGGCAGTGCTGTGCATTGACGACCAGTAGCAGCGCAGGGTTGGCCGTCGTCGTTGTCGTTGGATATGGCGGCATAGATGCAACCGTGGCATTATTGGATGACGGCGCGTTTTGGTGCATAAATGCGTAATATATCATTTTGCCGCGCCGTGGAGATGTCGCGAGCGTTTCTAATGCTGGCTAGGTAGACTAGAGTTTGATTCAAACAACTACACAAAATCGTCCGTCAGTACAGTCTCCAATCAATAAACTCTTGAACTCGGTGGACCTCCTCCGTACGTATTGGCAGCTTCTTGTTTCGTGTGGTGTAAAATTGTCCCTTCCGCAGAGCGACCAACCGACCGAGAACGTCCGTGGCCACCATCAGGAAAATCGAATGGAAATTTATTGACCAACAACCCCCTTTTTCGGTGGTGGTCCAGAGCGTTGAGTCCTGCCCAGCCATAGCACGGATGCATTTGCACACCTGAAGAAGACGGCAAAAGTTTTGCGCGGAAAATGGGGTCCCAGGTTGGGGGGGGGGGGGGGTGAATTTTCCCGGCAGTTTTCATTCGCTTCGATGGCACTCTGCTAGAGAGATGAGCGCAGTTTTGTTGCACGGAGCAACTTTTTGTGGACGATCCCCTTGCGGGGCCTGCGTAGCGAAGATGCACGGGGCGGGTTTTCCCTTGTTGCGCAATCGAACTATCGACGGGGGGGTTTCGGGTTTTCCTGGCCCGAACGCCCAAATGGAATGGTGTCCCGAAAGAAGGGGAGGAGAAGAGACCGGTGGCAGAGGTCCCTACTGGGGGAGGTCGTTTCGCGCTTCTTGCACACCACACACACATCGTCCTTTTGCTCGGTGGTGGTGGATTGGGTGGCGATGATGGTATATTGGTGACGGCGACGGGTTTCCACCACAGGAACCGCCATCCTCTAGCCGGTCCTCGTCAGTCAGTGGCCAACAAGTCTACGATTGCACCGCATCGCAGACGAATGTAAATTGAGAGCTGCAGTTTTGTACTGTACGCGCCGTACCAATTTCCATCGGAATCGATATCCGTCGCGATTAGATATCTCCGTGGTTTTCCTCGATTGTGAATCGTTGGCAAACTTGTGGTCGATTTTGCGACGAGACGTTCTGTTTTGGGTAAAAATATTTAGTTTATTAATTATTTTCATTATATAAAATGTATGCGAAAGAATTTCAAGCTCTAATCTGGTGGAAAACCTTTCAGAACACTTGACATCAAATTGGAAAAGCAACATTATTATGCTGTGCTCAGGAGAAAGAATTTCCTTTTCAAATATTTTTCCCTATTTGTGTGTGTGTGTGTGTTTGTGTCAATTAATTTTGCTCTCATTAGAAAAAAGACACTTTTTTTCTCCAATTCCTGCTTGTCCGTTCCATCCCGTTCGTTTTGTGCATTTCTTTTCCTTCAAGGAAAAGCTTTGTGCGCACTCGCGCTCTCCCAGCTTCGCCAAGAGAAAGAACGTCGCACACACACACATACAGACATTTTCCACGAAGAGGCAGAAAAGCTTTCGCTCTCTCTCTCTCCGGATAGGAAAAACTGGTTTTCCCATTTTCACACGGTGAAAGAAAAACGGTGAGGGGGCTTGTGGCTCTCTTTTTCTCACGGTCGGCGTCGTACATTTCTCTCCTGGCGAGTGAGCGAACGAACGGCCATCGAGTGTTTTCCTTAATTTTCACCTCGCGAGTTCACTTTTTCCGGGATGCATTTCTTTTGCGTTTGGTCGTGGTTTTCCCTTTTCCTTTTTCTTCCCATCTCATTCGCTCTCACTCTCTTTCTCTCTCTTGGAGTGTATTTTATCTAGGGGTTTTCCGACCCGGCAAAAGCTTCCAAAAAATTGGACAAAACTTTCGAAAAAGGTGATCAGAGCAACCGTCCCTTTCCCGCCATCCCCATACGCACCCCTCCTCTCTCGCACTAACGCTTTAGAATATAGAGTAGCTCCTTTGTCGGGACACCCCCAGCAAGCTGTCGAAA
Source organism: Anopheles stephensi (assembly GCF_013141755.1). Lineage (NCBI taxonomy): Eukaryota > Metazoa > Arthropoda > Insecta > Diptera > Culicidae > Anopheles > Anopheles stephensi. The sequence continues at coordinate 84,665,564 of NC_050203.1, read as the reverse complement.
ATGGCGGCCGCCATCTTGATTCGTGTCCTGTCACACGGTGGGAGTTTCGCGCCCCCAGGCCAGGAGAGTTAGATTTCAATAATCCAACGCTTAAATAGGCTTAAACCGGGCATGTGTGTGTGTGTGGATGCGTATAATATCCACACCTAATAATCCTTCTAATCCGGTCTCACTGTAGCAGCCGATTGTGGTTTAACGCTTTTAGTATGTGTTTTCCTTGTTTGTTTGTATGTAAATGCAGAAGGGCTTATCATCCTCTTGCGTTCCGTTCCACTGCACAACACCCTTATCATCGCACGTAGCATAGCAGAATATCAATTGCAATGGTTTTGGTGTGCATGTGTATGTGGAGCAGTACGTAAACAAACAAACAACAGCTGTTATTTGTGGCCAACCAAGCCCCCCCCCCTCCCCCCATCACACTGAGAGTGCACTGTTGCTTTTTCGGTTGTTGCTGCTGTTCGATGACGTCACCGATTGTGGTCGTTAATAGTAACCAAACACATCACATCGCCCGATAGTAGGGTGGCAGGCCATGAATTTCCATTGCTAATTTTCCAACTGCCACCGAAAGTGTTGCCATGGAGAGCATGGGGCTGTTAAAAAGTTGTCTGAAGGATTAAATGGATTTAAAGGATTTCTTCATGTTATCTCTCTCTCTTTCATTGTCTCTTTCGTTTGTTTCGTTAATTGATTCGTTTTACAATGTTTAAAAAGATTTTCTTTCATGATGAATGCTTTGTATTGATAAACGATCGATGGATTTTATTACTGTCTTTCTATCTCGATTTATGTTTCTTGTTTAATTTTCTAAAAAAATTGGTTAATACTTCATTACACATTTTTGTTCTTCTCTTAAATTTGGCTCTTTTTGTATTTATATAATATTGTATAATTGTATAAAATTTATCGATCTCTTTTCGTATAACTCCATCACAATAGTTCCCCGAAAATCGCCCTTTAGCACGTTTAAAGATTCACTCTCACTATCGTTTGATGAATATCGTGTGCGAGTGTGTGTCCTTTGTACGTGTGCATGTGTCTCACACACTTTCGCTGCTGGTAGTGTCGCTTGTTGTACATATACATATATCTGTTCTGTCTGTATAAATCCATAATGCGCACCCGCTCGCACATACCATCCAAATTAGGTCATAATATGGTTTTCCCTGCCCTGCCTGTCCATGCATTCCCACTCATTACAATGTACGTGATTGTGGGTGGGGGGAGGGGGAGGGGGGTTGTATGGGTGGGTGGTGCGGACCGGAGGTTAATTGAATTTCCATACGGCTAATTAGCGGGATTCACATTAAATTTTCATCATTCGGGCTTTCTGCTTCTGGGGACCAATATATAATCTGGCTTACCTGTTGTGTCCCGCACGCGCGTGTGTGTGTGTGTGCTCGCACACCGGTGCACAAATTGCCATAAAGACCAATAAATTGAAGCAATTAAATAATACAGGCCACAGGACATTCGGCACTGTCTGTCAGGTGCCAAAGAAGCGATAATGAATATTGTGTTGCACAAGTGTGTGTGTTGTGTGATCTGGAGCCTACTGACTCTTGGCCCCTTTTTTCGCTACTTATCAATTTAAAGCATCAGTTAATTTGTAATTCTGTGTCCCTAGGGGGGCCTCCTGTCGGCTTGAAAAACTCTGAGTGCAATTGCACATTCGAGAGGGAGGTAATCAAGAATGAAATGGAAATTAAATTGCTGCTTACACCAGTAAAATCCACGTGGGACTATAATCTCTTAACACTTTAAAGATTGCCGGATAGAACACTGCACGCACAAGCTGGGTAGAGGCTTGTTCTGGTCTTCAGCTCAATTAATGACAGTTTACTGGAGTGCAATAAAGCTCCGTTGCTGGTATTGCAGGGTAACACAGCAAGCGAGGACCAGAATTGCTCCGTTTGGTGTAACATCTCAAAACTGAAGAAGGGAAAATCGTCGTTTCATCCCTCTCCATTGATTAACTCTCTCTCTCTCTTTCTGCCATTCTTCTCCGTTTCCGATGGTATTATTTCGCACCTTCAATGCAGGAAGATTTTCTTGCGAGCCAAACCTTCATCAATCTTGTCGCCCTTTTTTGAAGAAGCAATTCATTTCGACTGTTTGCTTCGTGTGCGATAAAAAAAAATCCTCAGCGTGTGTGTGTGCGTGCGTTAAATGAGATGCGGTGTGTGTGTGTGTGCAACAACCTCTCCAGTGTACGTCCGGTGCGTCACGACTCGCCCTTCTTCTCTGTCTAACCCTAACAGCGGACAATATCGACTCCTCATTTTCCTCCCATTTCGCTATTTGTATCCCCCTTCCCACCCGTTTACCATGCCGTTTTGTAGCAGTTTGCACTTCCTTCCATGATGCGAAGGAAATGCTACGCGGATAAAATCGCCCAGGGTCTCGGGGCTCCCGGAGAACGGATGCGGGGGTAGCGCTGAACGCGCGTGACATGGGTGACACCAACGCTACTCCTTCCTACCCCACAGGCTGAGAATTTCATATCACAAGTGTCTTTGTTTGTGGGAGGCAGGAAAAAGAGATTTGTGCGAGCGAGATGGGGAGAGAACAATTTCGGTGCAAAAGAAGGAAAGGAAAAGCTGGAAAAAAGAGGCTCCATAGCCTGCCTTGTGAGAGTCTGCCTTGCAATAATCGTTCATATCCGTTTAAAGTTGGTTGATAAGTTTCTTTAGAATTTTTTAAACAAAAAAGATTTTTTTTAATAGCAACAATTAAATATTGTTTTAATTTTAATCCAATGAAAAATTATAATTTAAGTACTCTAAAATTCTGTCAATTGTTTAAACTGATTAGCAATCACTTATCAATCAAACAAAGCAAATGCCGCCATAACCCTGTCCTCCTATCATCCCGTGTGTGTGTGTGCACACTTTCGGAAGTGAAAATAACTTTCCCATTTTCCAGTGCGCAGTGACCTGCCGCGTCGCATTTTGTGTGTCGTTCGTTCTGCCCGTGCCCGATGGTTCTATTTTTCCAATTCCATTTTCCGCCTTTCCGGTCCCTCAAACAGTCCCCTCCTAACCTCACAAGGAAGGAACCCGAACAAACGTGGCAACACAATGGGTGAAAAGGGGCAAAATTTAACCCCAACCCGGGCACACCAACTCAACCGGGAGGACAACTCCCAGCGCACTTGGCAGGTAGGATCGCAAGCCGCGCTTCTTTTGCCGGCGCGCGGATCCGTTTTCGTACACTTTTCATCTTCTCTCGCCCGATACTGATGCCCACCGATTGGCGAAATGGTCCGGGCTGGTACGTGATTCGCTTGCCGAGGGTCCTCTGCAGGTACCAGTATTTCCCGGGCTTTTGTGGGGGGATATTTTCTCCTTTCCCGCGTTGGCTATTATAATTTGATTGCTGGAGTTCGTGCTGGAACACCGGCAGCGGGATGGTCAGTCTGTTGGTTAGAATGGAGCCATGTGTGTGACAGCCGCGGAACCGAGTTCGATTCGGGCTCGGGCACAATAGTGTGTCGTCCGGGTTTTTGTTTCCGAAACACACACACACGCATCTAATTACCTTGCCAGAAATTGGTTGCGTTTGAACGATTTTGTGGTGCATTCGTTCGGCAAATGAAGTACAAATTTGTGTGGCCGGTGCTTTAGAACGCGTGGAAGATTGTATTCTTAGAGATCAGATAACCTATAAATAAAAAAATGCTCTTCTCAGTACCTCATCAATTCCTCTTTGAAGCATTGCCCATTCATCATCGCTGATATCATATCATTACAATCGTACAAATCGAGCGTGTAATTCAAAACCGATAACGCACCCAGACACACACACTCACACGCTGACCGTTTATGTTGATGCTTCATCGATTTTATGCTCCATAAATTATTCACCCATCTACACTCGCGTTTGAGAGCGAGTACTGCGTCGAGTCGTTGAGCCGTACCAGCAGAAGCGAGAACTGTGGTGGCAAGAGGGCTCTTAAGACAACGCAGAGTTTTTTAACCCTATATGGTCGGTGGATGGAATATGGGACAAAGAACATTTAATCATTCATGGTTTGTCCATTCATTGATGAGAAGAGGAAATATGGCTAATGCTGTCTTATGTTTCTAGAGGCGCACATGTACAGTTGTTGCGTGGGATTGTTGATTAAACTTTTTAGTTCATTACTTTGAATAATTTTTCTTTTGCTCTTGACTGCTTCTCATGCCAGTTGGATGTCTCAAAGTCTATCATTCGGATCCTGTTTCTATTCTCTCCTAGAATTTGAGTTACTTATAATAAAACCATGTCCAACATTTGGTCAAGAGTAGCTATTCGTTTAACCATTCCTGTGGCACCACAGTCGAGGTCGCGAGGTTCTGGCCTGCAATTTCTGACTTCTTGAACTGGATTTGCATATCTGAATAATCAAACCTATGTACGGGGAGACGATTAACAGATGGGATTCGATACTCGATCGTTTCATTAGGGCCTTGTGGAAATTTATCCTGTCGCGATGGCAACGGTCGAGGCAGGCGAGATCAGTTATTGGTACCTACACACACACACATCTCTGAGCTGTGGGCTCTATCCAAAACTCTCATACTCAGAAGAATTTTAAAGATCAGTCGTCTAGACCTTTAATAAGATTATTATGACTCTTATCTCGCCAGGTTTTTCGGGACTGGTAATGTCAGGAGAAGCCTTTTTAGGGCGTCAATGTAGTGATTTTTGAGGAGTAGTGCGCGGAAGTTGAAGAAAGAAATTAAACGCAGGGAATAAGTATCGATAGGCTTTCTTGGGCTGATCATGCAATGAGGACTCCAGATATCCAACCGTCGAATCCATTCATCTTTACAGTCACTTAGCTACTCATTAGGTTTCATTGGAACTAACTCAAAGTTCCACCCATCGAATACCCATCCACCTTCCCATAATCTCTTACGCATCAACCCCGACGCTCCCAAATCGTGTGTCATCATCGTCATCAAATTCTTCCATAATCTCATCGATAAAGCTGGTATCCATTCCTTGCGTCCGTTCGTTCGTGCGTGTGTTAAAAAGTCGCCTAGTTTCGATGCCTAGTTTTCCTTGAGGAGAGAATTGTCTCGTTTGGGTTCCTAAAATTCCAGTGAGAGAGAGCGAAGAAAAAATCCGTCACCATCTCGGATCCAACCGGAAGCGTTCGTTATCTAGCTTTCCCCCTCCCGGCCTGCCTAAAACTGGACAGAAGAAAAGCGTAGCCAATTCCACTGTACTGGTAAATGTCGATGAAGTTTGTGGATGCTGTGAAGGTGAATTGCCCGGTGAAAATGTGACGAGAATACGACGGTTTTCCCGAAGAAGTTAGGGGGGGGATTTTTTTTCCCTCGCTTGATAACTGACAGAATATAACAACAACAAAAATGTACACACACACACAGCTTCGTTGAGTGGGGAATGAGTGAAAAATTGATGACGCGCCCAGAGAAGAAAAAAAGAAAGTACCGAGTCCTTCCTCGTGCCTTGACAATCGGAGAGGGCCCGTTTTTCAAGGGAACTGGGTGGAAGTTTTCATCTGCGAGAATGGGAGGAAAAAAAGAAACACAAATCGGAACACCTTTTGCCATTTTGTTTCGAGAGTTTTTTTTTGTGCTGCGAGACCTACCGGAGGGCCTGATGAGATGTCCCTTTTTTGCCACCGAGAGTAGACATCGGTCGGTTGGATCGGGACGAATGGAATGGATGGATGAGCTGAGCGGAAGATGTATCTATGTGTGTGTCTGTGTGTGTGTGTGTGGTTCTTGTATCCTTACTTTTGCTTAATTTAAATTAATTGCACAAACTGTCGGGCTTGGGTTGGTTGTTTTGGGGGCAAAAAAGGCCAAGAGAGAAGAAAAAAGTCTATTTCAACAGCTCTACACAGTCTAACTTTTTGATTTCTTTCGAGGGATCGGAACTGTGGATGATTGGGAATAAAATCGAAGGATCTATTGTGGGGAACGCATCCATAAGAGCTATATGGAGTAGAGTTTTAGGACTAAAATAATATCTCCTTAAAGATTGTCTAAAACCGCTTGGATGACATTGGACAAAACGTCGAATGGAAGAAATGAGAGTTTCACAACTCGCGAGAACAAAGGAATGTGCGCGCTGCAAGAAATGCATCAATTACTGTCTTACAAAGGCAAAACAGCAACAGCGGGGAGCACCCGAGGAGCAGGTCGGATCGGGTCGGTCGGTCGGTCTGGTCTGGTCTATCTAATTTTCCACTCTTCATTTCTCTCGAATCCTTGGCAAGCTTTCGGTCGCTCGAACCACTGCTGCCGGTGTTTTCTGTTACGTTTGTGTTGGTGTATTTATCGGGCGACACCCGGAAACTGGAGTGAAGCATAGCCACCCCAAACCAGGGAGGCAAACGCCGTGGTTGTTCAGTAAATACGTCCGTAGCTCGTTTTGTAGTTTAGCCGAGCATTTTGTTACGGGGATGATAAGTGGCAGCGAGGAATGAAGAGGACACAAACGATGCAGTAACGACGATTTTCATTCGTGGCTTGGTCGGAGCCACGTACCAACAAAGACACAAAAAAATGACATGGAAGGACACAAAAAAAACGGGAAGGATTTGCGCAAGTTTTACGGCCGATCCGTTCTAGCCAGGCATCGGTAAACTGCTAGTCCCTTTTCCCCTTTGCTGTCCTGGGAAGGATTGCGGGAGTAGCACGCGAGGGAACGAAGCCTTTTTTTGTTCGCTTGAGTCTGTGTGTGTGTGCTTGTGCCATGCCTAGAACTCGAGATGGCGTTCGGGTGGAGAGATTGTTGTAGGCGAATGGCACAAGTAAGCAAAACACACTGGCTGCTTTTTTTCGGATTCTCGCTTCTTAGGATAAATCGGTACAGCCTTAGCTTTTCCGGTTTGCGATGGGTCGAAGCAACAACGAAATCTGTAGCGTGTGTTTGTGTGTCTGCTTGCTTGGCAGAAGGGGGATGAGAGTGTGCTGGACAAAGTGAAGGGCGCTCTGGGCGGCATCCCTTTCGTCGCATCAAACGTCCCTTCCGATCACACTGCCGGTCTGAGTCTGAGCTCTGGATCCTTTGGGCTTTGGGTCCGGAAGAGACAAAACTAAGGTGACCTTAGAAAACTGCCATCGTTTTGATACGAGGAATTCCAGCGTTTGGGGATGATATAACTGGATGTTGGTGAGTTCGTTTTTTGGAGAACTTAGACCGTCATCCGAAAGTGTTTTTGGAGATGTACAGACTGTAGTCTGGAGGATGTTTCTAATTATTATTATTCTCCTCTTCGATCTTAGAGGACGTCTTTGCGGAATATAGGACCATTTTATAGTTATTTGATTAGAAATAAAGTTTAATGTTGGTTCTCTATCTCTTCTTTCCTTACAGGTAAGCAGACATGACAGAAACGGAAGCGACTCTAACTTTGACTGCATTGATAATAGAAGCAGTCCATGTAAGTCTGTTTGAGTGGAAAGCCTCATTCTCTCTTCCAATACGCTGGGCCAGTTTCTTCCAAGTTCTTCTCTTTGGAAATTATCTTGAGCGAACGTTTGAGATCTTGGGGACATGATTTGTGGGAGTTCAAGTTCAATTGGTAGAGGAAAAGATAGTATTCTCTAGCTTTGATCTCGTCCTTGAGTCTTTCAAAAAACCAGAATCGGATATCAAATCCCATCCGGAATATTCTCAAAGGTTAGAAGGTCCAGATATTCTAGAACCCAAAGGTCGATATTCTGGTCCAGATATTCTGTTGATGAGGTCTCCTCAGTTCTCTCTTTTACGCGTTTTTGCTGGTAATCCAGACACCCTCCTCAATAATTGTCCAGCGGACTCCGAATCTCATCCACTCCTAGTTCAGGCTTGAAGCCTAGCTTCTGGGGTCATCCAATCTGTTCTGACCACATGTTGCTCCATTTGCTTGTACCCAAACTCTCACCAAACAACTGGAATTTCCCATAAAATTCGTTCGTACTTACTTGTCTACTTCCAACTGTTTACTTTTGCTCTATACCTCTGCACTGCAATGCGTGAGATCTTGCTGAGCTCTTACTTTGCATAAGATAATCATAGGTCCGTTTAATTTTTCTCTCTCTCTCTCGCTCTCTCTGCCCTAAATGTTTCTGTTGTTTCACTATTTTTAATGGATGTTTGCCGATCGTTCAAATGCACAAAAACACACACAAGCACACGACCCGGGATCCTTCCCGAAATCTCGTGCCATGTCGCCACCACCACACCACACCAGATATATGCATGCGACCGGACCGACCACACTCCATCCATCCATCCATCCATCGAGCTTTCGCGTTAATACCGCGTGGCCGTTTCGTAATTATCGTGCCGTGTCTTGGTAGGCTAGCTTCGCATAAAATTTCCTACCCTCTTGGTGGTGGTAGCTCGGTGCTTACCACTCTCGGTTCGGTTCCGCTTGGCCGCATGGAAATCGTCATAAGTATGTGTCGTACGCGCTTCCTTCTTGCTGTGTTCTTCTCGGTGCGATCGCCAGTGGGGTGAAAGGGAAGTAGCGGCGATGTGAATGGTGGCACGATCGCGATCTTTACGTGTCGCGATCACTGCGATGGGAGGGGGGGGGGAAGTTGGAATGATAGCCGGGGGTGATGGTGATGGTAAAACAAATGTGTTTGCTGCCCCAGCCGCGCGATGCTTTCGGGCCGCTCTATCGAAACAAGCGTACAACAAAGCTACTTTTATGGTGGACCTCGCTCGTGCATGCTTTTGTTGTGAGCAAAAAGATGCAATAAAGCAATGATTTATTTTTCCTAGGCCTGCTCTCCTCACGAACGGATCCGTGTGCGGTGCGCTAAAGGATGGAAACAGTGTGACTGACTGTGTTATGAAATAAGTTTGTTCATCGACTTATTGGTGTAACACTAGATGCACTGACAATCTTTCGGAGAGTTGATGCCAGTCAGCCAGAACAACCTTATAACAGATAACAGTGATTACCGAGCAGTGATCCTCATCCATATCTTATCATTCGATTGGAATTTTACGTCTGCTGACGTAATTAATCAACCGTCATTAGAATGTATTTTCTTAACCACCTCAATTTCCTTGACGAACCCATTTTCGATTTGATACAATTTTTGAACACCCGAACGCGGTGACATGTGGCACACTTCTTCGTAGCGTTGCTTCCTCCCAACGGCACCACCAACTAAGGCTTATTAGCAACGGCATACACTTCTTCGCGCTGATTTTATTCAACCCCCTCGACGTAAACCCCACGAGCCCCGTCCGTCATCGTGCTGTGCTGCTTGTTTGACTTGCTGCTTTGTTCCGTGTGGCCCGGCGGGTGCGGATGTTTTGTTTCGGGCTGCTCTCGAAACGTGATCGGAATGCTATCGCGTGAAAGTATGTTTATCGTTTACGACATCGGCGATAATAATTCGGTGGGGTCCGGTGGCTGGTTACTGCTGCATTTGCCTGCTTCTTCTATGTGCGAAACTGCTGGAATATGCGTACATATAGAGCGCTGGCGGGTTGGGACGACATTTATTACGTTCGAAGTCTCACTCGCTCGCTTGTTTACTGGGGGAAGCATTTAATTTATCTCCGGTTCGTGCCACCGTACCAAAGCAGGAAGGCGCTTATAGTGTCGCTCCACTCGTGGCCGAATTGTGTCATATTAGGGGCTGGCGAATATGATTTGCTATTGACATGATGTGGTTAATCCGCTTGGGAGTACACATTTTAAATACACTTGTAGCTGAATCCTTATCAGAGAGCAGACTGGCTAGTCCCGCGATCACCCGAATGCCTCTCAGAGTTCAGACTACGTTCATCACAACTTGCTATCACAGTCTCTTAACCTTAGAGGATACTTTTGCTATACGATCACCCTCCAAGAGTCCTTGCTAGTACCGTTGAATCTAAAAATTAGAATAATGATATGGAATAAGATCTTATTAACAGGTCAGATTAAGATGAAGTGTTACCCCAAAGATCCTCTCTCAAAGACTCACTACTTCCAACAAGGAAGTGTCTCCCAACCAATGCAAGCAAACACCTAATCCTAATTGTATGAAATCAACAGCTCGGTTTGAGTTTCGGATCGGTTGCTGTTTGTATTTTCGAGGCGAGGTAAACTCTCTCCCACAGTGCTCCACTAAAGGAACAAAGAAAGAGGACGTGTGGGACTCTCTCCTTGTGAGGCTTGATTGCTTGGCCCGTCCCTCGATGTATGTATGCTACCCCCCACTCGTCGTCCAGCGTCGTCGGTGGAAAGCGCGTGAAGGATAGATTTGCTTTGCCGTTTCCCCGCGTCGCCAGCGTGCCCCCGAAGCGAGGGAAAGGCTAACTTTTTGCCTAAGGTTATTGATTGCCACCATCCCGGGGCGGCTCGTCCGGTGGTGTAGAAGGTGTCCGGATACACACACATACACACATATACACGGTCGCCGACTGTACGGTACTGTCCTGTGAGCCCGCGATTGGGGCAAAGATATGGAAAGGAGAGAGAGTTTTCTTTTTTTCCATTCCACCGACCCAAGCAAAAGGTTTCGTTCGGCGTAGAAGGAGGAGGACGCAAGTGCCGGGCAAGGATTTGCCATGGGATTGCTTTCCCGAAAACTTATCCACAGCCTTGTCTGCCTGCCTGTGCTAACCCCGTGACCGGTTAGAGCTGCCGGTTGTGGTGATGGTGGTGTGCGATCATAAATCCTGAGACTGTATGAACAGACAGACCCGGGCGGCTGGGGGCTGCAAGAAAATTCATACGGTACAACACACACACACACACAAAAGCAGCCCCTTAAAAGGCTCCCCCTCGCACGACATCTAACACGAACCGGAAGGAAGTGGAAAGGGAAAGCGAACGTCACCGCTTGTGCCACACACTCGCCCGACCGGACCGGTTGTGGGTTA